>NW_026067968.1:4771520-5046453 GCF_014885135.2 Alexandromys fortis | reverse complement strand
GTAAGCGCACCTTGGGGTGCTTACACACATCATTAGAAATGGGCTAGTCCAGGTGCGAGAATTGGCCTGTAAGGGCTAGAGTTCATGGGCCAAGCAGTTCTTTAAATGAATACAGTTTGTGTGTTGTTATTTCGGGCATGAGCTAGCCAAGCGGCCGGGGTGTTGAGGACGCAGCCCCGTTGCTCCTATTTCAACAGATGACCCAAGTTCAAACCTCGAAACCTCTGTGGTGGAAGGAGAGAGTCAACTTCCACAAGTTGTCATCTGACCTCTACTTGTATGTTGTGTGGCATGATCACACCCTGCACACACACACACACACACACACACACACACACATCTATCTATCTATCTATCTATCTATCTATCTATCTATCTATCTATCTATCATCTATCTATCTATCTATCTATCTATCTATCTATCTATCTCTTTTATCTATCATCCATCATTGAATGGAAACACAAAGCAGAGCTTGAGAAGACAGGCTGAGACTGGAATAATGGTGCCCCAGGACCTGAATGGGAAAAGGAAGGAACCTCACCTAGGCTTCGTAGAGGGAGGAGGCACCACCATGCCTTGTTTTTGGGTGAACAGTATGTAGCACTGTGAGATGTCACGGTTTGGCTATTTAAAACCACCGTGCTCGTGGTAGTTTGCAGCAACATTCCAGAGACACCAACATGCAACATGATCCCTTTAAGAATGGCAGTGAAGCCCGTGTGAATCTTATGTTGTGACTCCTTTCACTCAGTGAGGAACAGAGGGCTGGGGAGGTGCTGGCTGTGCAAGAGTGAGACCCGACTTCATTTCTCAGAACTTTTTTTTTTTTTTAAAAAAAAAAGCTGGGTGTGGTGTGGTGGCATGCATTTGTAACCCCAGCAGTGGGGTGGCAGACATAGGTGGATCTCTAGTATTCTCCGACCAGCTGGTCCACACTGTTCAGTGAGTTCCAAGCCAGTGAGAGGCTGTCTCAAAAAACAAGGTGGACGACACCTGAGGAACAACACCTGAGGTCGGCCATTTGCTTTCATGTGCATGTGCAAATACACACACACACACACACACACACACACACACACACACACACACACATTTGAACCCAAACAGGCTTCCTCTCCAATTCTATTCTGCCTGCTCACCATCCTTACCTGCCTCCTGCTGGGCTCTCTGACCCCTGTTCAGTCCCGTGCACCACCCTATCTGGGTCTGTGTGCATTTATGGCTGTGGCTGGATGCTATTTGGAATTCTGAGAAAAGACCAATGATCGTGGCTTTGCTCATGGACCAATAGGTGGACAGAGTTGCTGTGAGCCCTGGCTTCATCTACAACCATCTTATGGACCAGAGCTTCTGGTACCTACCCACAGAGGACTCCTCAGAGATGCAAGGCTACATTGAAGCCTAGACTCTGGTGGCAGGAAGCCTGGCCCCTGCTGCCTGTGGTGATGACTCCATGTAGGCAGAAGCACCACTTGGAGCTTGTTTCTCCAGTCTCGTAAGGAGCTGCACATCTTTCCAGGGTGGCTGTGAAGATGAGCCTGAGTCACATCAACCATCTCACCAGCAATAGAACAATAGATTGAAGACACTGTCTCCTCAGGAAGTAGATACAAGCCAAGGGTGTGGGAGCACAGCTCACCAAACATGAGCAGGGATGGCAGAGAGAGAGAGTTCCTGCTGCCCGCTGTATTAGCAAGTTTTCCATGACTAATAGATGTGCAAAAAATACCCAACACTTGGGGAAAGGAGAAGGGACTTTGGGGACTCCTGGTTCTGGAGCTACAGCTTCCGGTTGGCTGATTCCTTTGCTGTGGAATGAGGCAAGGTTGAGTGTGATGGTGGAAAAGGTGTGATGGGGTGGAGAGGCTCATCTAATGGCAGGTGGTGGGAGAGAGAGGGAGGGAGGGAGAGACAGAGATGGAAATACACATAGAGATACACAGAGAGAGAGAGACATAGAAGGAGAAAGAACATGAAGATGAGAAGGGAGAGGAAGAGAGAGGATGCCAGGGACAAGTCACACTCTTCAACAGCACATCTGAAGTGACCCATTTCCTCTAACCAGGCCCTGCCTTCCAGTTTTACTACCTCCTCCTCCTAGCCTTTTGGACTATACGTGGAAGCATGGATTAATGAGTCGATTATGTCATGAATTTATGGTCCAATGTTTGTCCCGAAGCCTCACCTGTAGGCATCACCACATTGGAGAGCAAAGCTTCGAACATGAGTCCTTGGGAGACATATCCAAATTAGGGCATCACACCTGTCCCTCCACCTCCTGCACACACACCAGAGATGCCATCTGCATCCTTCTTGCAGCTCTAGTGGACCAGTCCAGAGGGACTGAGGAGCTTGGTGCCTTCTCCGTAGAGGAGCACAGCAGTGTAGGTGAAGATGGCAGTTCACCTGCCTTCCGTCTGTGCAGAGCAGGGGCCAGTACACTCGCTCTGTGAAGACCAGCTGGTGAATGAACGTCACAGGCTCTTAAGGGTCTCTTGTCACCACCATGGATTTAGTTCAGCTGTGGCATTGTGAAAGAAGCCACAGGAAACTGGTAAGGAAATGGGCATGGCTGGGTGCCGAGAACATCGTGGACAAAGCCAGGCGGGCGGTTGCATCTGGCCCTTGAGCTGCACTTTTTCATCTTCTGGTGGCAAAAGGGTTTGTGGGGAAGTTGGCCTGACAAATTGTACTGTCGTCTTGTTTCTTCAGGCCGTCCAGCGGAGTAACCCGTTCACCGGGGCTTGCTGAATGTGGAGTGCGCGTGAGTCTGTCTCCCAGAGGGGCTGCCTGAGAGGCACCGTTGGACTGCACGTGTCCACAGGGCCTCATCCTCTCCTGCAGGCAGGGCCAGAGCTGGGACTTGATCTTCCTCCTGCACTGACATGACTATCCATCCGTGCAGTGGCCTGACAGCCAGTGGTTTCTGGAAGAAACTGAATAATGCTTCTGCAGAGGAATGTCCGATTTTACCTCCTGCATCTGATGGACTGAGAAAAGCCAGTAGACTTTGGTCAGGTCACACTGTGGCCAGCCAGACACTGCTGGCAACTTAACATGGGTTCTGACGTGAATGTCTCAATCCTCAGCTCTGTTGGTTTGACTGCGAAGGCATGCTTGGGTCACCTGCCTTGGTTTCATTCTTATATTTTACTTTTTTTTATAGACACGTCTTATTATGCAGCCCTAGACCTGCTTTGTAGACCAGGCCAACCTGGAACTCACAGAGATCTTCCTTCCTCAGTCTCCCAAGTGCTGGGGTTAGAGGTGTGCTCCTGTGTGCTGGTTACCGCTCGTGGTAGTAGTCACACATTATGTTACTTCTCTGAGTCAGGCATCGAGTGAAAAGCTTTATAGCCTGCTCACAGCTTCAGGTGGGCACACAACTTCTTTATGCACGTAGGGACAGGCTTAATGACGAGATGGTCTCTCCTCACTCAATACTGCTGACATCATGGAATTTGGCTAGGACAAATAATCCAAATGAGATGACATTAAACCAGCAGACTCTTTCACAGAAATGAAACAGTCAGCAGAGTGAAGAGACAACCTACACAGTAGGAGAAACTTTCCTGTATATTTGTAGAGGATTAGTATCCAGAATATATTAAAACTCCAAACAATTAGACACTGAAAGGATACTCAATCCCACCAATAAGTGAGCAAGGATCTGAATAGACTCTCTTTCTTCCTTTTCCTTTCTTTCTTTCTTTCTTCTTTCCTTTCTTTCTTCCTTCCTTTCTTCTTTTTCTTTTTGTGTTTTCATTTTTTTTTTCTAGAAGGCCCCATTGTATCTGGATGTTCTAGAACTCCTCATGTAGACCAGGCTGGCCTTGAACTCACAGAGATCTGCCTGCCTCTGCCTCATGAATGCACCATTATGCCTGGCTTGATCAGATGCTTTCAAATGAAGAAATAAAAAATGGCAAATAGATTGAGGAGAAAACATTCAGCGTCTTTAGTTATCAGAAAAATGTGAATCGAAAGCCAAGAAAGACCCTGTCTCACCTGAGTTAGAAAGGTCATTCTAAAACTAACAAAACAAATGGTTAGAACTGCACAGACACTACACAGTCTGTGTGGCACCCCTGGGAACTCGGAGCTGTGAGCTAACCCTCCCCATTGCCTACACTTAGTCCTTCTTCCTCTTCCACGTTCTTACTGGCCACCTTCCTCCTACGCCTTAGTTAATGGCCCACCTTCGAGAAGCGAAAGGGTTTATTTTAGCCCACGGTGTCCAGGCTTCAGGCAGGCACTAGAAGCAACTGGTCACATGACAGTCAAGTGTAGAGAGAAATCAATGCGTGTGTGCCTAGGACTCAGCTTCCCTATTCTAGTGCGGTCCATGTCCCAAACCAAGGAATGGTACCGCCCATTTTCAGGCTGGGTCTTCCCATATCAATTAATGTGATCTAGGCAGTCCCTCCCCGAGACTCTCTCCCCGGGTGAGTCTTGGTTGACTCGGATCAATAATTGAAACTCACCTTCACAGTGGGCATGCATGATCAAATTATCTCATACACGTGTATTAACCTGCCATAACAAAGCCCACCATTTCGTATAGTTAATATACACTCAAAAGGGCAAAGGAAAACCCTCTTAAGGTGAGAGAATTAGTTATTTAGAAAACAAACAAGCAAGGCTTTGCCTTGTAAGGAACATATCCCACTGCCAAGTGGCTGGAGCCCTGGTGTTTCTTAGGGTGGACAGAACTTGCCTTCTTCTGTATCCTCCAGCCATTGGTCCTGTCTGTAGCTGTTTCTCTGTCCGTGCTTTCCAGCAAACAAAACTCCTAGCCACAGGTGACTATCAGGTGCTTAAATGTGAGCAGCCCGAACTGAGGGATGTGGGCATACACCAGTTTTCCAAGAGCGATTATTTCAGCAAAACCGAGATATTTAATTGCTCAGTGATGCTTGATAGTGATGTATGTTTTAAAGAAATGAAATCTATTACAGTTTTAAGAAATCTTGGGGCTGTTCAACTGCAGATCTACATTGTCCTCGAAGCTGTCTACTTGGGTTCCCTGGGCACCCGCTACTGGGTTGGGAGCCCTCTGGATGGGTACCTATAGGCAAAGAGCTCAGCTCTGAACCCTTCTGCCTTTTCTAAGTTCCTCCCATGTGGGGGCATGTGTGGGGTCCCTACACAAGCTGTGTGGGCTAATGAAGTGATATTTCATTTGAATTTTAATAGATAAAGCTTGCCTGAAGATCAGAATGCAAAACAGCCTCTAGTCAGCCATAGAGACCAGGCAGTGGTGGCACACACCTTTAATCCCAACAGCCAGTCCCACCATACGGGTAGACAGTGGGGGTGTATACCTTTAATCCCAGCACTAGAGAGGAATATAAGGCAGGATGAGAGAGGAACTCACTCTTTTTCAGTCTGAAGATTTCATAGCGGTGAGGTTTCTCTAGTGTCTCGGCTGCTTTACTTTTCTGATCTTTAGCTTGAACTCCAATATCTGTCTCTGGGTTTTTATTATTCATGCTATGGCTTTCTGCTCATTCCTCTTTCAGGTTTCTTAGAAAAGTGTCATTCCATCAAAAGCGGCACCAAAGATGTGGCCTCAGATACCCTGACGTTTTCAAAACTGCTAGACCTAGTGACATGTAAGTACCAGCTGAGAGTCCTTTTCTTTCCTACTGGGCATCTGTCCATGCCCACAAAGATGCTTCCCCAATCTCAGCCCCCGTGCCTTCTCTTTGTACGCAGAGACTCCTGACCACTCACAGTCCACACCCCATGCCTGTCTGCTTGCTGGATAGTTCATTCCCAGGAGTCTCTGCATACTCTGCTCCAGAGTCTGGCCTTTGTTCCTGGGTGTTCCCAGCACCCAACATGGTGACGGACACACAGGCATGAGCGATTCTCTATGAACAGAAGAACAAACTACCTGACTGAAAGAGTAGGGACACATGCCATCATTCAGTTTTGTGACTGTGACAATGTTGAACTGGGCAAAGTGCGCGTGATCACTCTCTTCTTACACAAGAGGAAATGGGGTTGCTGCGGTAGGACTGGCTCGGGATCATACAGTGTGTGGCAGCAAAGTAATGGCCATGTTTATAGCTTCCGTGACTGGGCACACATCACATCCTCTGAGCGTGTGTTGAGCCAAAAACATGTGCCCTTTCTTTGGTTTGCACAAAAATTGGAGGTTTGGTCCTTTCTTACTCACCTTTTGTGGTCGAAGAGCCTGGGGCAGAAGGACACTCAGTCCCTTGCTGTGACTGCACCTTCATGTCGGGTGAGATCAGACCATGGGACTAGAGGATGGCTCCATGGCTAAAAGCGCTTGCCCTGGAAGTCTGACAATATGAGTTCGATCCCTGGAGTGTGTGCATAGAGCTGGTTGCAGGGGGTGCGTCTGTGATCCCTTCACTTCTGTGGGGAGAGGGGAAGGCGGGGTCAAGTCAGGAGACTCTGGTGTAAGGCCAGTCAGCTTGGAGTATGCAGCAGAGACACAAGAAGACTGTGCCTCAGAAACAAGATGGAAGGAGCGAACCAACTCCCAAAGGATGTTCTCCTACCTCCACGGGTACTGTGACAGCTGCGTGTGTGTGCACTTGTCACGCTGCCACAGACAGTGACACTGAGAATGTGACTGCTCCCAGGGGTAGCATTAGAAATTAAAAATAGGTACCAGCCCAGGTGCCCTTTCCCATGAGTTCTCAAGAGCCCTGATCCTTGCTGCCAGATTCTGGATGAGGCGGAGAAAGGGTCAGAGGGAAAAAAGGACTGTCCATTGGTCCTTCCTGTATCTTTTCGCAGTTCACAAAAAGAGGACCATCAAGTACTAACGGGGAGCGGTGTCTGGCTTGGTTGCAGGGAGACTTGTTACAGACCCTCACTGATTCCTTTTGTTTGGCACCTATTACTGAACCTCCTCGAACCTTGGTTTTCTTATTTGCACGTCAGGGACATAAATACAGAAGTCCCTTATGATCTCTCATCTTGCTTTCCACAGTTTCAGTCACCCACCGTCAGCTACAGCCTGGAAATATCAGCTGGAAAGTTCAAGAAATGAAAGTCACCAGTTTTCAATTGCCCACCATTCTGACAGCGTGATGCAATCTTGTGCCTCCCTGCTGGGTCACGCCCGGGATGTGACTCATCTGCCCCTCACTTCCAAGATGTACTCTCCAGCCACCATCCCTCACTGATCTGCTTAAGAGAGAGAGAGAGGAAGAAGCAGACAGACGAGAGAAAGACAGAGCGAGAGAGACAGAGAGAACCACATTGACTTAATTCTTCAGTAATATATTATGTCCTATTTTATTATGTTATTATTAATCTCTTAGATTAAACTAATTATTTATTTTAATTAATTAAATTAAGTTTTTTTTTATCATAGGTCTGCAACTATAGAGACAGAATTTCTGTAGGTCTTGACACCATGTGCAGGCAACTCCTGGAGTTCTTGGCATATGACCCTCCGAAACAGGAGTTCCCTGTGCCCTGGCTGCAGAGCTGTCTCTGACACCCTCTTAACTTGAGAATGTCATGCTTGATAGTGATTTGAGTGGCCCTATTCATGTGGAATCACAGTCTGCAGAGGTGACTCCTGTCAGCCAGGGACTGTCAGGTGCCTGGGCTCCTTGCCACCTGGGAATTGTCCCCTTAGGGAGGAGGGCTGCTGTTGGGACTGCACACACTGCAGTAATGCGCTCCTGGCCACACAGGGTGGCAAATCTGACCTGGGCACCAGCTGTCCCACAGCCCGGCCCTCCTTCTGTTGGGTAGCTGTTCCTTCCAGCGCAGCTGGGCCAGCTGCCCCTCCTGTTTGGCTGATTGCAGACACTTTGGAAAAACTTGCTGGTCAGATGGTTTGGGGTTTCCATAATCTGGGACTTTTCCCCTCTTTTTTCTGGATTATTATTTTACATCAATGAAAAGAATTTAATTCATCACTAAGTGCTGGGGGAGAAAGAAGAATTTGACAAGGGCACCATGGCCCAAGAACAGTATGAAACTCAAAGTGAGCCTGGTGAAGGCCACTAGGCCAAGGGTTACTGCTACGGCTTCTGCGCTGGTTGTTGGGTTCTGGGGCCATGTGGCCACTTGGCAAGTGTTCACAAGAAAATTATATGCCCTGACTCTGAAATTAGGGGTGAGAAGGTTTGAGTCCTTAGCTTCCTCTGAAGTTGGTGTTGAGGTAGATGTCCTGAGTGCAATGAGATTGAGACATAGGACTTTGAAGGGGGGATTAAGCCTGAGGGCACCATCCTTTTGGGCACAATTAGTACTCTTATTAAGGAACTTGAGACAGTGTCTACTTTCTTCCCTTTCTGCCACACGAGGATCCACTGATGAGGGCTAGCCTTGGAACACAAGCGGCCAACACTAAATGTTCTGCCTGGCCTTGCACTCCCCAGCTAGAAGAACAAGAGAGCAGTTCTGAGGCTCAGACGTTTTGCCACAGTAGCAGGAGTATATGGCATAGTGATGCTGTACTCTTTCAGGATCTAGACAGGAAGAACATGTGAGCACAAGAGGTTGATGGAGTCAGGGTGGATGGGACACCTACCCGTGCTGGCTGTTGGTGACATGTACTCTCAGCTCCAGACCT
Source organism: Alexandromys fortis (assembly GCF_014885135.2). Taxonomy (NCBI): domain Eukaryota; kingdom Metazoa; phylum Chordata; class Mammalia; order Rodentia; family Cricetidae; genus Alexandromys; species Alexandromys fortis. Next base: position 5,037,877 of record NW_026067968.1, on the reverse strand, counting down.
TAGAGGGAAAGGTAAACCTCTACAGTGACTTGACCATGGTTCGTGTGCCAACCTGTGTCCCTGATATGGTTCTGGCGCTCTGTGTGCCTGGGCAGTGCCAAGCAAGCCTCGGGATGTGTGGTAGCTCATTCGTGAAGGTTGGAGGCTGGAGGGTTATGATTTTTGAGTCTTGTTCATGTGATAAGTTTTCTGGGAGGTTTGGGAAGGGTGTTTTTTTTTTTTTTTTTTTTTTTTTTTTTTTTTTTTTTTTTAATATACTGAGTTATCTTGCCCTCACCAAAGTGCCTGGTAACCACATCTCTGGGGAGTCTCACTCAGAAATCTGCCATATTGTTGGTCTTGTGTGTCTCCCTACCTTTGCTCATGCCACTGGGCCTGTTGGCATCCCCGGGTCAGGGCACTTCCATGGCTGGAAGCTTGCTCTGTTTCTTCTATACCTAGTGCCATGTCTGAACTCCTAAGTTTGCATAGAAGAAACTAGAACTACTGTTGGACAAATAACCCGTTCATGCAATGAAAATGAATTTGTTAGGGGAAGTGGCAAAGACTCTGGGACTAAATTTAAGAACCCACCATGATATACATACTACTCAGGCTGAGTACCAGGCAGGGTTCCCATGTAACCAAGCCATTCCTCCCATGGTGATAGCAGTGTTTGGTCATGGAGCCAACTGGGGGTGTCCACAGCCCTTGGATATGGGTTTGCATATCATATCTTCTGTGATCAGGAATACATTGGAAAGTGGAGGCCAGGGTTGGCAGATGAGGAGGTTGGATGATGGTGTTTCCAGAGCTTATGAGAAACAGGCTCTCCTCCAGTTGTCTTGATGTCTGTCCTGCCCTCTCCTTTCCCCTGTGTGATGCTAGCTCATTCAGGATGCCCACCCTATCTCCCAGTGTCTCCCACCTCGTCCCGAGGCTCACACACGGCTCCTGCCCTGCTTGCTTGCCTGGGGTGGGATGAGGAGCCAGCTCTTGTTCTCTGCCTGAGTTCACTTCTCCTCCCCTCAATGCTGGGTCTTGGAGCTTGAGGAGGAGTTGGCCAAACAGAGAAGATGGAACAGGGAAGTTGAGGCTCATAGAGGGCAAAGAACCTGCATTTGTTTCCTATTCGCCTAACGCCGCAGAGCCAGGAGGAGCCAGGTAATGTCAGAGACATCCATGGTTCATCTGAAACCCGCAGGGAGCAAGGCAGGGATTCCGGGAAGAGGCTTCCCTACTAGGGAACTGAATGTCTTTATTGTAGAAGCCTCCAGCAGTGCTGTGGTGACCCAAGTGACACACACTCAGGATTCCATAATGACAGAACACCCACAAAAGCTCTGGAAGGGAAAGCCAGCACCTCTTTGCCCCCTGCCTCGGCTCCAGTCACTCTAGAGGAGTACTGTCCTAGCTGTGGGTTCAGCCATTTTCACTCCTCTGTAGCCCTTGGTTTAGAAGCTGAGGACAGGTTTGGGCCCACTTCTTCCCCCTCCATCTTGGTTCCCTCTATTTGATACTTTTTTTTTTATTTGTGACTGACACCTAATAGTCATGTGGCTGCATGTGTAGGGAGTGCACACAGATCTTCTTCAGAGATACCGACTGGGGTAATCAGTATTCCGGCACCTCAAACATTTATCATCTCTTGCTGGGGAAACAGTCAAAATCTCTTCCAGCTATTTTGAAATACATAGTACATGTTTTTGTTACTTTAAAAACTTTAAATGTGTTATACAATTTCCACGCCATTTACATAATGAATTAGATTATGTAAGTGACACCATATATTTATATATAAGCATAGTCTACCTTTTCTTGTGAAGATCTTGTGTGTGTGTGTGGAGAAATGTACCCGGCATAAGTTACCCTGTGGTGGCGGATGGGCGTTCCCATCGCCACCGTCCACCTCCAGAAAACTCCCATCTTTCTGAGACGAAACTGTCCCCATTTAACACCAGTCCTGCCTGTGTTCTTCCACCAGGGCCTGGGAACGCCCATCCTCCTTCTTACCTCTGTGACCCTGGCTAACGGCCAGACTGTCCTCTAGCTCCCTCTTCCTGCAGTGACCAGTGTCCAGCCTTCTGTAAGTCCATGGTCCTACTAGGAGGCCACCCACGGTGTGCCCAGGACCACACAGTGGCTGAGCTGAGTTCTGGAGGGTCCCACTGGGGATTGCTGGGACTTCACAAAGCTGCAGTATTTCTGTCTTCCTGCTACTTCTGTATGTTCAGGTGTAAGGACTCAGGCGATGTGACAAGCGGACAGAAAAATCCTCATGTTACAGGGGAGACATGTGTCCCAGTCCACAAGCTCTATCCCTCTGGCCAGCCACAGCATGAATGTCTCTGTGCTCCCCGCATGGATACTTGACATGGAGGGGCTCCGGCTCTCCTTCCCAGCATGCTCAGGACTAGTTTCTGCGGGGAGAGTGCCGGTTTATTCCTTTTACTATTTCTCCTGGAAGTGACCTTCTCCAGCAATAGCTAGGGTCACTTTGGGACAGCTGACCCTCAGTACTCCTGAGATGGTTTAGGAGCCCGCAGGCAGCATTCTGCTTTGAGTAGCAAGATTCCTGGCTGGACATGAAAGGAAAAATTATAACAGCCCATTTTCTGCAGGCAGCTCACCCTTGATTCAGTGAGAATCAGAAGGAAGAAAAAGAAAAAAAAAACATCTTCACCCTTCCATCCTTCCCTCTCATTCTATCATACCAGCTGCCTTGCTCTGTTGAGGTTGGTGAGGCCCCAGGAGGGTCACGGGGTTCATGGAGCCTGAGCAGCTGTACATGAACACTCCGTAGAGCTCCCTGTGGTTCAGTCTCCCTCCTTCAGCAGTGGAGTCTATGCACAGAGAGCCAGGGTTGCCTGTCGCAGGCAGCACAGCGCTCAGATTGAGGTCAGATCCGGCAGGATAGCACCTAGGCGCCGTCCCCCCCTGCTGTTTGTCCCCCATGGGCTGAGGGGCTGGGCTTTGCCTGGACACGATGTTCTCTGTAACATCAAATGAGCTTGCACAACCACGTGACTATGCGGTGAGTAGACACCGAGTGTGTGGGCTCTAGCCAGGGTCAGGCCAGGATATGCTGCAGTCCCACGCTGCACCCAAAGGGATCCTGAGCCAGCAGCAGCCCCCTCACCCATGAGTGACCCGACCGGGAAGCGCCTGGTGAGGCAGCCAAGGCTCGCTATGATTTATGGAGGGTGGCGGCCTCGGCATCCCATTGATACAGCGCTTTCAAACTCCTGCTCACTGGCCGGACTGCAGGCTCTTAGGCTGGCCCTGCCACTTCTGGGCTCAGCCCACATCTATTTTGAGCATTTTGATATTTTCCTAGGGACCGTGGGGAAGATGATTTATGTTTCTCTCCGCTCCCAGCCCTTCTATGGTGGCGGGCTTCTGGAAAGGATGGAAGAAGGCTCCAGATCTTGTCCATACTGGCTCTCTTTGCAGAGGTCAGGCAGAGCCCTCTGCAGCCCCTCTTTCTTAGATGTGAACTCTGGGATACCCGGCCCCCTAAATGGGTCTGCTGAGGCCAGTTTAAAAACATCCTCCAGCAGAGCGATTTGTGTCTGCGTCCTGGCATTCCAGTGTCTCTCCATCTTAGAACAGCAATTCATCAGTTAGATGGAAACTGGTTTGAGGTAACTGAGAATGCTAACCTTCTACATTCATAAAGGAGAGATTTCAAAAGAGAGCCTCCTCTTGGCCCTGGAGCCAGCCAACGCCGCCTGCTCTGCCCAGGGGCTGGGCCTGTAGTCTGCCATGTGGCTGCGCAGCCACACTTGATGTGCAGGTCTGTGAGTGGGGCCCCGTGTGTGACTCTTGTTAAATGTTATGCAGGGAAGATACATCAGAGGACAGGTGCCTACTTGAGCCTGGGGGTTGTTGGTGTGAGGAAGGGGTGGGGGAGTGGGGTAGGGCAAGATTCTGGCCTCCTCCATCCAGATTTAAGGGTTCTTTATTGTTCCTGGCTGAGGTTGGAGCAGATGTGATAAAGCTTTTATGAAGGTCAGCACAACTACTATAGTAATGTCATGATAATGGTAGTGGAAGCCGAGGTGGGGGTTGGGAGCAGAAGTAGCTGTATGCTTTCAGCTTGGTATGTGACGTATTTTAGGGAAGGTTTGAGGAGGTCCTGAAATGGAGCATGGGTGACCAAGGGTCTGACATATAGAGATCAGGGTGCATCACTGAAGGCTCCAGGCCTTGCCCTCAGGGGAGCAGAGCAGCCTTAGTGTGTGTATGCATGCGCGCGCACCAGTGAGCCCTGGATCCCTCTGTCTCCACATGGTTCTTGTGGTAGTTTGAATAGGATTGGCCCCATAGGCTCAAATATTTGAATGCTTGGTCATTAGGGTGTCACGGTGTCTCTTCACAGCAATGGAACACTGGTTAAGATAGAAGGTGGTACCAGGAGTTGGGTACTGCTATAACAGACCTGACCACGCTACTTGCTGATGGAATACGGACTATGGGACTTTGGATTAGGAAAGCAGGTGAATGTGTTAATCCAGGCTTAATAGACCTTACTAGTAGGAGCATGGAAGACAGAGGTGCTGAGAGCAATGTAGTTTATGATAGCTCTGCTCAAGAGGTTTCAGAGGGGAAGAATATTAGTTAGTGGTCTAGAGACTGTTCTTGTGATATTTTGGCAAAGAATGTGGCTACATTATGCCCTTGTCAAAACAAAACAAAACAAAACAACAACAACAACAACAACAAAAAACCAATCTGCTCCAAGCTAAATTGAAGAGTTTCAGACTAATGGCATTGGCAGAGGAGATTTCAAGGCAGCCTAGTATTGACTCTGTCCTGGGCTATTAGTGATGACTCTTCTGCAGATCTGTAAAGAATAGGAGCATGCTGAGTAAAGAGAAATCTAAGAGTACAATTCGAGGAGAGGAACACTGGGGAGTGGAATGGGGCTAAGCCAAGTGCTCAAGGAGATAAAAAGTTTAAAGAAAAGCCTGACCCTAAATGGAATAAAGGGAGTGGTGACTTTAGGGCAAGACCCCAACCATCTATTGCTTCCAGCTTATGGAAATCAATAAAAAATCTCAAACAGTGAAGGAAATAATAGTATAAAGCTGATACAACTGTAATAGAATGAGGGGGACATGTTCCAGCCCCATCAAGCAGTAGAACTTGGCAACTTCAGTCACGTGGTTCTAGCTTTAGAGTCAAGGATATAAGAAGCAGTTATAGAATCTCCCTTTGCAACCAAGGAAAGCACTGGGGTCAGGCTAGTGTCAAGGATGTCCCTGCATGGAGGCCCAGAGATGCCTTTGTATCTGAATCTGTGAAGATGAAGCCTGGATTGTCCTAAAGATGCCAAGACGTTGGAGATGCCAGAACTGTGGGATACCTGCTGAGGAGAGCTGTAGACTGGGTGTAGAACCAGCCCAGGAGGGAGAAATGTATTACAGTCGACCAAGCTGGAAGGAGATGGAAATCTGAAGAACTCTTTGGCATCAGACATGGAGATGCGAAGTTCGAAGTTTGTTCTGCTGGTTTTCTGTCTTATGATGGTCCAGTATTTCCTCACTATGCTCCCTTTCTTACCTTTGGGAATGGTAATGTATATTCTGTGCCATTGTATATTGGAAGTATGTTATCTGCTTTTCGATTTTGATTTTACAAGGGATTACAGTAAGAGATTGCCATGAGTCTTAGAAGCTTTGAACTTTGAACTTTTAGACAGTTATAAATGATGGGGTCTTTTGAAGTTGTAAAGAATGCATTCTTGCATTGTGATATTTCTCCAAGTCCATGGGGGCCAGGGAGTGGAATGTGGTGGTTTGAATAGGAATGGCCCCTATGGGCTCATATATTTGAACAATTGGTCATAAGGGAGCGGTGCTGCTTGAGAGGGATTAGGAGGTGTGGCCTTGTTAGAGTAAGTGTGTCACTGGGGGTGGGCTTTGAGGTTTCAAATGTTTAATCCAGGCCAAGTGGGCCTTTCTCTTTCTCCTTCCCGCTGCCTGTGGATCTGGATGTAGAACTCTCAGCTCCTCCAGCACAAGTCTGCCTGCATGCTGCCGTGTTCCCACCATGCTGATAACGGACTGAAATCGAGGCTATAAGCCAGCCCCAGTTAAATGCTTACCTTTATATGAGTTACTGTGGTCACGGCATCTCTGCACAGCAATAGGGCACAGACTAGAACAGTTCTGAATGCCGCAGCAGTTCATCAGCAACTGGTCAATAAGACGTTTGGCTGAGGTTGCTCTAGGAAGGCTCTCAGGGGACCAGCAGCCTCCCAGCTTAGCTGGAGTGCAGAGAACATGGTGTGTGGGTTGTGTCACACAGTGGAGCCCAGAAGCTGGGACTACTTCTGTGTCCCCAAGCAAGCAAGTGGTTGGCAGCTTTGAAGTGGTGCAGGAAAATGTAAAAGATCAGGGAATGGGCAGGTAGGGACCGCACTGGAGTGCTGTGTGATCCAGACAGAGGCGGGAGGCTTCTATCATGTCTGGTTCTGACCATCTGCAGAGCTTGCTCCAGGTAGCGAGGCCTCAGGAATTCCCAGGGTTCTGGGGAGCAGCAGAAGGGCACTGTCACTGCCCAGGGAGTGTACAGAAGACAAAAAGGAGAGAGCGCCTAGATAATCAGCATCGAGCCAAAATCACTCCTATGTTATGGAGGTAGAAAATGAGACGCTGAGCACTCAAGACTTCAGAGATTTCCAGATCCACGGAGAAGGTAGCAGTGGGGTCATCTTAAGCTGTAGTCTTCATCTTCAGATCCACTTTCTTAAGTGTCAATTATCAAAAATATTAAAGGAAAAATTCCCAAAATAAAGAATTGATGTTTTAAATTTCATTACAGCTTTAAGCAGTGTGATGAAATCTCGATCCGTCCCTCTGCCTCTTGCATGGGACAGAGGTCACTCTTTACCTTGTGTAACCCACATTATATACTCTACCTACCTGTTAGGTATTTTGTGGCCACCTTTGTCCTTAGACTGACAATTGACTATCCCAGTGTTTATTCAAACAATCAAATTATAACTTTTTCTTAATAATGACAGTAGCATGCAAGAATGATTGTTTCCATTGTTAATTATTGCTAATAATTTCTTATAGTGAGTTTATAAATTCAACTTTATAATATATAATACATACTGGAAAAATCAATATGTTATATAGGGTCTCAGTGTATGTAGTTACTTGCTGGAGGGCCCATGGGTTTGTGAGAACTTGTATGTGTGTGGTTGGTCCCCTGGGAAGTGTCACCTTTTCCTACTCAGAAGTTTCACCTCTTTCCTGTGAAATGACACTTCCTTGTGAACCTCATGGCACTCAGGCTAGCTACCTCCCTTCCGCTCTGCAAAGATGGTTGCGTTGCTTCCTTAGTCTTGACTTTCACAGGGACAGCATGTTTATATCTGTTATTGTGGGCCTTTTTGAAGCAAGGACCCTTTTAAAATGGAAATATTTAGTATTTTGAGAACCTTATACATGAATACTGTATTTATGTTATTTCTATCCCCCCTCTCCCCTTCCAACTCCTCCTGCGCCCCCAACTTAACCTCTTCCTTCATTATTAATGCATATGTGCACCCCCAAATTAACCTCTTAATTATTATTACTGCATATGTGCATAGTATGTATAACACTGATTGAGTCTGTTTAGTATTGCTTCATTTATTATATACATGTGTTCAGAGTTGACCAGCTGGATTTGGATTACCTGGGGGGTGGGGGTGGGGCTTTCCCTGAGAAGATAGATCTTTCTCTCTTGCCCCTCCTCCTTCTCTCAGTAGCCATTTGTTGTCCATAGCTGTTTAACTAGAGGTGGGACCTTACGTAATTTCCACTCTCTGTGTGTTGGTGTTGTCATTGTTCATGCCTTGTTTAGGAACCCATAGTGTTGAGATTTCATGGGAACAGCATACCAGCCATGTCTAGAAGACTAGCAATGGATGTCCTGATCCTTTGGCTCTTAGTGTCTTTCTGTCCTTCTGTGATTTTGCCTGAACCTTAGATGTAGTGGTTGCATTATAGTTGTATCAATTGGAGCTGGCCACCCCGTGGTCACTCATTCTCTGCATTTTATCTCAGCAATAGACTTTTAAGCCAGCATGAGCCTGAGCTGCTGACATGCGTGGCTCAGAGACCAAGAAATTTCTGGCGAAACCACAGCTACTCCTCACAGCCACAAACCGGTGACCATGCCTTTTCCCAACAGCGCCGGTGCAACCCAGCTATGTTCGAAGCCCAGCCCACTCTCCCCGGGGGTTCAGAGTGTATTCTGACCTTAATCCACCTCTTTGGTAAGATTTATTAATTACCGTACTGGAAACAGCGGTGTGCCAAGAAGTTCAAAGCATCTTCTAGCCTTAACCCATTAATCCCATTAGCATCCCAGAACGATTGGGAAGGCTCTGGGTGGGTCCTGTGATTCCTAACCACTCTGCCGCTGTGTACTCGGGAGTCCAAAGCCTGGCCGGGATGTCCTCGGTGAGTCAACTCGAGTCTGGAAAAGGAGCCGAATTTCTCAACTCAGGCCAGGGCCGTGCTGCCAGGGCAGACTTCCTCCCTCACAAAACAGCCATTGTCCACGCCTTCAAAGATGCGCCCATCCTCAACACAAGCAGATGTCAGAAGCCCGGCGCCAGCAGCCTTAGCCGCATCATCAGTAACCCCAACCCCTTCATCTTTAGGGCATCTCCCTTCTCTGAGGTTTCCTTGCCCCAAACACTTCTCCCCCCACCCCACCCCCGCACAGACGGCTGTAGCTTCGGAACCAAGGTTGTATGCATCACCTGCTCTGGGTGTGCCACAACTGTGCGGTCCCCGAGGGGGGCACCTACCAAGCAGGGCTTCTCTCTGGGGTGCTGGGAAGAGACCCATTGCCTGCGGTAGCCAGACAAGGAGAAAACAAGATGTTCCTTCTCCTGCCTGCATTGCCCTTGACCTCAGGGCTCCACATTGTTTTCAATCTTCAGCCTAAGTTTTGTCCAAGAACTTGGTGAAGCTAGAGAAGATATATTTGTGTGTGTGTGTGTGTGTGTGTGTGTGTGTGTGTGTGTGTGTAAACAAGTGCACTTTTCTGGCCAGATGTTTTATTTTGTCCTGGTCTTTCCGGGCTGAGCCATCGAGCTGTCTTGCTGGGGCTGAATAAATCTTTGTTTTATGGCTTCTTTGGTCTTTTTACAACCAAAGGCTCCGGGAAGAATCAATTTGCCATCCTTCTGGTGTTGACCTTGAGTGACCTCTCAAATGCACCAGGCGCTAACTAGTCTTGAGATGCCCTTGGAACTGAACTGAAGCCAGACTGGCAAAGTCCCAGGTGTGGTGTTAGCGGCATGGAACCATGGCCAGGGTGTAACCCACCAGGCTCAGCGTGTCTCAGCGGCACCCCACTAAGAATCGAAGGCATCTCATTTCCATCCGTGGTGACTAGGGGCGCCTTAGCAAAGTGACCAAGATTATGGTGGCTGTTGTCCTTTTAGCTCCAGCCTGCTTTTAAACACATGAAAAGTGAGACCTCAGGATGACCTCCTACTGTCTGGGAACTGTTCCTACAATGGGTGATGGCAGAAGCAGCCACAGCCGTGGGTAGAAGCACAAAGTGTGGTAGAAGCCTACGTGGTTCAGAAGGCAGAGGCTCGCTCTAGCTATCTGAGCCACGGAGCCTGGCAAAGGGACAGCCTCGTGAACTGTGGTGAGTGATCCAGCCGTGGACAACTGTACAGGACTGTAAGTGCTGGAATAGAGAAATGGAACCTAGGTCTGTTTCTCCAATAGCTTTCCGTGCCCAGAGAGGAAAAGGGCCTATTGCTCAATCTTGAAAGCTGTGTTCTAGCCCCTGTGACTTTCCAGACCACAGAGCTGGGTGTGAGCCAGACGTCAGGATGCAGCAGGGCTATGATCACTCCCTGCGTATCTCCATATGCCCCCGACCTGCCTTCAGTGCCAACCAGATGGGGCCCTGCTGTGCCCTCCTGTCATTTGCTGCTGCTGCTGCTGCTGAGTTATTAAGCAGCGGGTGGCTCTGTCTACTGCCTGGTGATACGCACAGAGGATAGTGCCTTCTCTCCCTCTGCATCCTGGGAACTTACTGTCCACTGATTCATGATGGAGAGTAACAACTACCTGCTTCCTCACCAGACTCCTCCGAGCATTCACTGGAAATATCTGAGACGAGACTTTCGTGGAGGAGGGGGCGTCAGATTGCACACAACATAACATCTAACAGCTAAAAACTGTACTATGGGATGACTTTAGGTGTGTTCATGATGGAGTGTGACCATTATCACTATTTAGTTTCAGATTTTTTTCATTGTCCCCAAAGGCCTTAACCATCACATAGTCATGCTCTTCCAGCCCCCGGAAGCTACTGACCTACTTTCTTCCTCAGCAGCTTTGCCTATTGGGGAATTTTCAGTAAGTTGAATTCTGTTGCAATTGTCTTCTTTCTCTAAGCCTTGAGTTCTCAAGGCTCATTTCCGCACTGGGCTGTGTCCCTGGTGATGGTCATGGCGTCTTCAGTACCTTTCTACATGTACTTTTTTTAGATCTGGTTTTCTTCATGTGGTCCTTGCAGCGTCCGATGAGCTCCCCATTGCTCTTGTCTGATTTGATAGTGTGGTAGTTTGAGAAAGAATGGCCCGTAAACTCATCCGGGAATGGCACTACTTGAAAAGAATTAGGAGGTGTGGCTTCGTTAAAGAGGTTGTCACCAGGAGTGGTGAACTTGAAGGTTTCAAAAGCCTTACTCCAGGCCCAGTGTCTGTCTCTTAGCCAGAGGATCAGGACATAGTGCTCAGCTACTCTCCAGTGCCACGTGTGCCGCTGTGCTCGCTGTCATGACGATAATGACTAGGCCACTGAAACTGTAAGCCAGCCCCCAGTTAAATGCTTTTTCTTATGAGAGTTGCCTTGGCCATGGCATCTCTTCACAACACTGTGAGAGTGACTGAAACAGAGAGACCAGGGAACTCAAGGGCAATGGTCAAGTGTAGGGTGTCATTTGGATGGTAAAAGGTAACTTGAAGATATTGAAAGAGTTTCATTCTTGCATCAGGGCTACCCTTCTGTGAGGCTCCTGGTTTATAATAGAGGGTATTAATGGTAGTTATCCCCCCATTTCCAGCCCTGTTGGACCCGCTTTAGTCCATCAAGCACACATAATGATGTCCTTGTGTTGTGCATGTTAAGATGTGTCTGTTAGTTTTCTCATTGATGTGACAAAAATGCCTGACCATAGAAGCTTGAGGAGGGAAGGTTTTTCTGGTTTATGCTTTGAAGGCACAACCCATCATGTGATGGAGACAAAAGCAGCTCTGGCTGTGGGCAGGAGTGTGAACTAGCTGGTCAGGACAAGAGCAGTTCTGGCTATGGGACAGGAGTGTGGAGTGGCTGGTCAGGACAAGAGCAGATATGGCTGTGGGCAGGAGTGTGAAGTGGCTAATCAGGACAAGAGCAAATATGGCTGTGGGCAGGAGTGTGAAGTGGCTGGTCACAAAAGTAGCTCTGGCTGTGAGCAGGAGTGAGTGTGAAGTGGCTGGTCACAAGAGCAGCTCTGGCTGTGGGCAGCAGTGTGAAGTGGCTGGTCACATTACATCCTCAGGATGGAAACAGAGAGAAGGGTGCTGGTGCTTAGTTCTATTTATCCTCTCTTCCCTTCATTAAGTTTGTAGCCCAGCCCACATTCAGACTGGGTCTTCCTTCCAGCCCTCTGGAAACGTGTCCCAGACATATCCAGAAGTGTGTCTTCTGACTATCCTGAGTGAGGTAAGCCAGACCCAAAAAGAGGAACATGGGATGTACTCACTCATATTTGGTTTCTAGCCATAAATAAAGGACATTGGGCCTATAATTAGTGGTCCTAGAGAAGCTAAGTAAGAAGGAGAACCCAAAGAAAAACATATAGGCATCCTCCTGAATATTTCATCAGGCGATGAAAGGAGACAAAGACAGAGACCCACATAGGAGTACTGACAGAAATCTCAGGTCCAAATCAGGAGCAGAAGGAGAGAGAGCACGAGCAAGGAACTCAGGACCGCGAGGGGTGCACCCACACACTTAGACAATGGGGATGTTCTATCGGGATTTCACCAAGGCCAGTTGGCCTGGTTCTGAAAAAGCCTGGGATAAAACCGGACTCTCTGAACATAGTGGACAATGAGGACTACTGAGAACTCAAGAACAATGGCAATGGGTTTTTGATCCTACTGCACGTATTGGCTTTGTGGGAGTCTAGGCAGTTTGGATGCTCACCTTACTAGACCTGGATGGAGGTGGGTGGTCCTTGGACTTCCCACAGGGCAGGGAACCCTGATTGCTCTTTGGGCTGACGAGGGAGGGGGACTTGATTGGGGGAGGGAAATGGGAGGCGGTGGTGGGGAAGAGACAGAAATCGTTAATAAATAAATAAATAAATAAATAAATAAATAAATAAATAAATAAGAAGTGTGTCTTCTGATTCTAAAGCCTATCGAACTGAAATTCAAGATTAAGGATCACCAGTCCATTCCTTGTCAACTTGACTTGAAAACAGTCTGAATCATGGCATTCTACCCATGGTGCCTAAAAAAAAAATCTCAGGTTCATTCCCATTGCAAAGTGCATTTAGTCCACCTCAGAACTCCTGGAATTCCAATATTAATCGAAAGTGTTACATTCAAAGTCTTTTCTGAGACTTCAGCAAACTTTTAACCACGAGCCCCTGTAAAATAAAAAACAATCACAAATTCCACTGCACAATGGTACAGAATAAGCATTTCTGTCCAGAAAGGAAGCTATTAGGAGAAAACAAGGAAAGATTAGGTCAAAGCAAGACTGAAACCAAGAATGGCTAACACCAAGCCCTTCAGTTCCCTGTCCAGCATATGGGCCTTGTTCCAGTGGACTCGGGCAGCCCCGCCCTCCAAGCTCCTCTGATTACAGCACACATACATAGCCTTTTTCTTTAGCTGTTCTCACTCTCTGCCTGCATCTTGGTGAACACCTCACAGCCCTGGCATTTCCATCCCAGGGTCACCATTGCAACTTAGGCTTCACTTTCCCAACGTCATCCAGTGGCCACCCAAGGCCTTCCTGTAGGGAATCAGATACCACTGTCCCCTGCTTGGCATCTGTCACTATCTGGACACAGCCTCCACGAGACCCTCACCCTAGCAGCTTGCATGCCTGCAAAACCAGTTGTCACATGTGCACACTGCCACGCTCTGTCGACAGGCTGAGACGTGGTCTGGCCTCCGTGGACCACTGTTACAGCGACTTCTGTGTGCCTCGGAGGCTGACCCTGAGGGAAACACTTCCTAAGTTGGCCATTTTGGGGTAGAGGATCCCTAGGGAGGTATTCTCAGTTCAGACTACTTGGGGAAAGGTCTTTTCACCACTTTCCCCCTTTTTCAGTGCCCACTGCCAATTTTCTTTTCCGTTATCTTCTATAGCTTTTCAACTTGACTCAATTTTAAAAATTCACTTGATCCTTAGACTTTTAGTTAAGGTTTTTTCATATGAAATATTTTGATAATTTTCCGTCCCCCAACTCCTCCCAGATTCTTTCTACCTAACTCACCCAACTTTATGTTCTTTTTCTCTTTTAAACCAAAACAAAACCCATAAAAACACAAAAATGAAAACCAAAACAAACAAATAAAAGATCAAGAAGACAAAAAATGCCCAAACAAAACAAATTTTATTACAAAGCAGAGCTATAGTAATAAAAATACCATGGTATTGGCACAAAAAGACCTGCTGATCAATGGAATTGAACTGAAGACTCAGCTATAATTGCACACACCTACAGATACCTGAAGGTATCTGTAAACACTGAAGAGAGGCAACAGTGCAACCTAATGGTGCTGCTCAAACTGGCTGGCTGCATGCATCAGAATGAAAAGGTCCTTAGCGTCACCGTGCACACAAATGGATTGCAATGGATCCAGGTGAATCATCATAAGATCAGATTCTCTGACAGACAAAAAGTAGAGGCTTGAGCCCACTGGTATGGGAAAAGGACGCTGATAGCATAGACGTTAAGGCAACAATTGACAAACAGGATCTCGTGGAGCTAAAAAGCTTCTGCTGTGCAAAAGATTTTACTGGCCCAGCAAAGTGGGAGCCCCCAGTGTCCTTCAATGGTTACAGGTGTTTATCTGAATCTTCTCCGACTCTAACTTTAAGCTGGTCCACGCTCTTTTCCTTGGCAAATGTACATTTTCTTAGCTTTTTGTTTCATTTGCTGTTCACTCTCACTATAAATGGAAACACGAGCAGTCAACGGAAATCATGCCATGTCCTGAATGCTCTAGCTCCCTGAGATTGTCCCCACCAAAGAAACAAAGCCTGTGAACGCAGACTTTCTTGAGTTTCTTTGCGAGAATGTGACACAGATGGCCGCTAGCCCAGGTTCTGAGAGAGCCCTTGTTTTCTTCTGACCCCCCATGAGCCAGGCCTCCACTTCCCACTCCTTCTAACATGGTTCTGCTTGCATCATTCTAGGGCTCCAGATTCTTCCCTGGCCCTCCCACCGCCCAGCTCCATAGTCTTACAAGCACATGGATAGGTAGATCACAGCAGCAATTCCACTTCCTGGTGCCAGTTTTCTCGGTCAGCTGTTTCTCTTGTTGCTATGGTGAAAGTCTGACAACAGAAACTTAAGAAAGAACAATATTTTATCTCGCAGTTTGAAGGGGCAACCCACTGTGGCGGGAAAGGTGGCAAAGCAGCTGGAGCTTTGGTGGCAAGAACACAAGGCCACTGGTCACATCCTTGTGTCCATAGTTGGAAAGCAGAGAGAGACAAATGTTGATGTTTTTTTAAGCTTTCTCACTTTTATTCAATATTGGATCCCAGTTTATAAGATTCAGGATGATTCTTCACTTCTCAGTGACACCCCTCTGGAAACGCACCCTCAAACACTCCCGGACACAATACTCTTTGAGGCAATCCTATAGACCATCAAGTTGGTAGCCAAGATGAACCGTCACAATGGGTATTTTTAATTGGAAAAACTAGATCTGCTGTTTTAGTGGTCTTTCTGTTGTTGTAACAAAATATCTGAGACTGGATAATTTATAAATAATGGAGCTTTATTTGTCTCATAGGTCTGGCGGCTGAGAAATAGGAACATGGCGCTGGAATCTGGCAGGGCCCCGCTCTCTGTTAGGCTGTGGCAGAGAGAATCACCTGGCGAGAGGGAGCAGGTTGTGCCAGTTCAGGTCTGCTGTTCTCTTTTGATTAAGCCATCAGTCTCACCACAGGAGCCCCACTCCGGTGACCTGAGCCAGCCCTCATCACCTCCCCCAAAGGGCTCTGCTTCCAATGCCTTCATCAGATGCATTTATGATTAAGTTCCTAGCCCATGCCATTTGGGGAACATATTTGACCATAACACCTGCTTATAAGGATTCAGATAAATCAAATGTAAAATAAAATAAAGTTTATTATAAAAGTAGAAAAAGAGGAGACATAGGAAATGGAATTGGAAAATGGAAACTGAAATAGAAAACGAATAGAGATTTAATTTGAGGGGACAGTGTGGGTGATGTCCGACAACCACATGAGCATCACTTGGTGGAAAAACAGTAATTGTTTTTGAAGATTTATTGTTATTTATGTGTATATCAGTGTGGGTGTGCATCGTGTGTGTGCCATGCCCAGGGAGGCTGGAAGAGGGTGTTGGAACCCCTGGAGCTAGAGTTACAGCTGCTGGACATGGTGTCGGAAACCGAACTTGGGTCCTCTGGAAGAGCAGCTAGCCTTCTTAACTTCTCTACCACATTGTCTCTCCTGCTGTGAGAAACAGTGATTCTGGGGAACCCAACAAAGCCGTTTAATGTTGGTGCATGAAACTTGCCTGGTGTCGGAACAGCCTTGGGAGGGTTGCTGTGTCCGATGGGTCCATGTGGAGCCCTGTTTCCAGGGAAGCTGTTCATAAGAGCTTCCAACCACAGAGGTCAGAAAGAGGAACGTGGCACCCCCTGGGATCTTCAGTTTCTGGATTCCAGGGACCTTGCTCAATGCATGTCTAAATCTCTTGCCATGAAATTCTCCTATCACTCTCTGAGGCAGATGTTTCTAGCTTTGCTGCATAGTTGAGATTCTGTGGCAAGATGCCCACCCCACTAATACAGAGGCTGCAACCCGCACGCAGCATCTTGACCCTTCAGCTGTGTGTTGCCCCGCAGCTTTGCAACTTCCTCCCTGCATGAAGCAGGTACACTCATCTGTCCTCATAACTCACAGATAACTACTCAGAGACAGCCTCCCGGCCAGTCTCCCCAGAGGTCTTAGACTCATTTCCTGTTGCCGTGATAAAGCTCTCTGACAAAAGCAACTTCAGAGTAGGTTTATTGTAGCTCACAGTTTGTCCTGGTTCGCTTTCTGTTGCTTGATAACAACCGTGACCAAACCCTGGAGGAAAGGGTTTCTTAGGCTTACGCATCCCGATTACAGCCCATCACTGAAGAAAAGTCAGTGCGGAAACTCAAGCAGGAAGAGTTAGGAGCCATGGAGGAAATCTGCTTGCTGGCTTATTCTTCATGGCTTGTTCGGCTTGCTTCCTTACACAACCCAAGACTACCTGCTCACAGTGGGCTGGGCCCCTCTACACCAATCAGTAATCAAAAAATGCCCCCACAGGTGTGCCTACAGGGCAATCAAATGGAGGCATTTTCTCAGTTGATATTCCCTCTTCCTGGACGGCCGTGGCTTGTGTCAGGTTGATAGAAAACTAACCCGCACCCAGTTCATGACATAGTGCCTGTGGCGGGAGGCGAAAGCAACAGGAGCACTGAGCAGCTCATCGCACTGCATGCACAGTCTAGAAGACGAGGAAGATGCATGCTCAGCTCGGCCTCAGATAGTTGAGGATCTCATGTTTAGAGAACGGTTTCACTCACCGTCAAAATAAATCTACCTATATTAATTAACTCAATAGTCCCTCAGCAGCCCCTTTCTCCAAGTGACTCTGGATTAATTGTCAAGTGGTCAACACCACTTCCTTTCCTATTAAAGTTACTAAAATAGATCCGTTTCCCCAATTTCTCCAATTTCCCCAATATAGCTTGCATATTCTTTCCAGCATGAGGAGACAGGTGCCTACTTGGAAAATGCACAGGGGTATCATTTTATACCTAGCTAAACTGACATTATGAATATATAGATATGCAAGAAGTCAGGAAACTGGTTAGTATAATTTTAGCCAACTTGGGACTGAAAGACAAAAAAATCAGCTCCAAATGTTGACTGCACAGAACTCCAAGGTTGAGCCATACTGTGAAGGAAACTCCAGGGAAGAGAGAAAGTGGACTGTGTGGGATGGAAGAGAGAGGGGCTGAGGCAGCAACTTTCTGTGAGGAGAGCTAGTTCTGCGGCACCAGTTGAAGGACTCCAGCTTGGGTCCTGCTGCCAGCATGGAATTGAAGGTGTGTGTGTAAATGCTGTGTACCACACAGCTGGATGTGAGAGTACATGTGACCTCTCTTCTGGCCAGTGTCATTTCTCAGTGAGAGAGGGGGCCGCTGTTCTGCTGGAAAGAAGAGGTGGTAGTATCAAACATATTGTTTGCTTTCTATGGTGTTAATTATTTACAGAATTAGCTCTTTGGTTTCTTTGAGCTCCTGCTGGCCCATTTCTCGGATCTGTGTACTCATCCCGTATAGAAGCTCCTGTTTGCTTGTTTTTGGAAGTCCATCCTTGTTTTCTTTCCGTGTATTATTTGTTGCTGTCCTGCTATGGCTAATTCTACTGTCTAGAGAGTTTGGATATTTTTCTTTCTGGTTTTTTTTTTCCTACTGATGCTTAGTTTTTGCTGCTCTCAGCTCTGAGCAGACTCAAGGCTAAGACCCTTCTCTCAGTCCCTCCCTCAGCACCCGCCACCATTCTGTGTTCCCACCTCATTCACACTGGCTTCTTTCCTTGACATCGCCCTGTCTAGTCTCTCTGTAACACCCAAGCCTCTACTCCTTAGTGTGTCAGCTGCCGAGGCCTGGCAGCCTGTTCTGTGCCTTGCTGGCGTGCTCTTGAGATCTCCACTTAGCCTAAGACCCCGCTGCAGGCTGATGCGAAGGTTTGGTTGTCTTTGGGACAACTGAGGTCAGAGTGACTAGAGAGTTTCCAGGCTCTTCCATCCCACCCACATAAGCCGTCTTTTGGCAGTCTGAGCCAGAGCAGCAGCTGACTACAGAGGCTGTGCCTTAGGACAGCAAGAAGACCAGGATGGAGCATGTCTGGCGATGTGGGAAGGGTGTTGGCCCATCCTGGAGGCTGGATTCCTAGGAGGGTTCTTTTCAGAATGCTGCTCCAGGAGGAATGGGAATGTGGGGGAGAGAAAGGAATGCTCATTCAGGAATGAACTGCAGTTTCTGAGGGCAAGGTCAGACAGAGCCACCCCCTGCTTTTCTGGAAGCCACCTAGGGACTCATCCAAATGGGAGAGTCTGTGTGTCAGCTTTGTCTAGTTTGGAACCCAAATGGTGTGTACTTCAGTCTCCTTTTTGGCATCTTGGAGGAAAAACAGTATTATTTTATCATGGCTGACCCCTTGCCTGTCACTGTATATTTCTGATTTCCTAGCTAGGAAGGCTGGGGAGGAGACGTCAGCAAGGTTAGACAGCCAAAGATGCCTGTGCTGGCTAGTTTTATGTCAACTCGACACAAGCTAGAATTATTTGGAAGGACGGAACCTCAATTGAGAAAAGGCCTCCATAAAATCAGGCTATAGGGCATTTTTTAAAATTAGTGATTGGTAGGGGAGGGCCCATTCCTGGACTGGTAGTCCTTGGGTTCCACAAGAAAGCAGGATTAGCAAACCATGAGGAACAAGCCGATAAGCAGCGCTCCTCATAGCCACTGCATCAGCTCCTGCCTCCAGGAACCTGTCTTGTTTGAGCTCCTGTCCTGACTTCCTTTGATGAGGAACAGTAACATGGAAGTATAAGCCAAGTAAACCCTGTCCTCCCCAACTTGCCTTTTGGTCAGAGTGTTTAATCACATCCCCAGAAACCCTGACTAAGACAGTGTCCCCTTGTGCCTCACTAATCTCCCCCTTTTCTGTGCAGCTGGAAGATGACGTCTGTGATGTCATGGGCCACCTTTCATAGCTTCCCAAAGTTCGCACTGGTGTGGTCACTTGCCAAAGGAGAGCTGCCTTTGCCTCTGTCTGAGAACTGTTTCATCCTGTTCTGGTCATACCAAGCTCTCCTCTAGGTCAGGCTTTGTCTTGTGGGTTGGTCATTTCTCTCTAAGCAGAGGCAGCCTCCTATGGTTACCAAAAGTTGAAGAGTCACCTCATTGAGACCAGTCTTATGGACCATGCAGGCATCTGGTCCCAGGGTCCCAGGAAGATGCTCAAGAGGAGGTCATTTTGAGGTGTGCTTTCTTGAACCAACAGCGCTTAGCTTTGTGCACAGTTGCTGTGGAACAGGGCATTAGAACCAATTAAATCCTTTTTGGCAGCTGCAGACTTTGTGAAAATCTTATTTTTAAGACTTCCAGCTATGCCAGTCCAGCTCAGGGACACCTGTGCGCCCACGGGTTTGGAGCTATACACTGGAGTCTGGTTCAGTAGTGGGCACACAAATGAAGACAATGCCTACCTCTCGCCCAGAATCAGTGGGGGAGAGGCAGTGCCCTCTGAGCTGCATGCTCAACAGTTAGCAACTCTGTTCTGCTGCAGGCCCAGTGCAGGCAACCTGAGTTCTGTGACATCATAGTAGCAATGACTGTGCCGTGCGCAGAAGACAGCACTTCATAGCCCTTCTCCCTATCTTGAAGCTTTTACGTTCTTCTTTCCCCTTCTTCTGGGACATTCCTTGCATCTTAGGAGAGGTAACATTCAGGGCTGAGCACTCTGTAATCACAGATCTTAGTTGTAGATGCCCTGTATCAGGCTGAGGAGATTTCCTCAAATTTTATGAGACAGGGTTTCTCTGTGTAGCTTTGGATCCTGTTCCGGAACTAGCTCTGTAGAGCAGGCTAGCCTCGAACTCACAGAGATCCTCCTGCCTCTGCCTCCCAAGTGCTCTGATTAAAAGTACGCGTCACCACCATCTGGCTTGTGAGGGTAGTTTTAAGAAATGAAATCTTGCCAGAGGAGTCTCCTGCACGTATGGAGACTCCCCTTGCTTTCCCCTTTATGTTGTAAGTATATCTAATGGCATTATTTGGTTCTCAAATGTAAAATCAACCTCCCATTCCTTTAAGAATCCCTTTCAGCCACAGCATACAATCAGTTCTGAATTCTGTTGCCCTCGATATGTGAAAAGTTTGCTAAGCATATTCATAGCTATGTTCCCGATCCACTTCACAATTCTAACAATGCGAATGTAATGGTTGGTTTTAACGAGCCGGTTGACATAGTCTAGAATAACCCTGGTAGGAGTATCAATGAGGGGCTGTCTAGATCCCGTGGGCATGTCTGTTGTAGACTTTTTTCATTATGTTATTGATGCGAGAGGCCCAGCCCACTGTGGGCAGCACTGTTCCCTGAGTCTGGGTCTCGGGCTGTATGTAAAAGTGGAGAGAGGAAGCTGCACAGTAAGCAGCAGGAATGCGTTCAGACACTTTGCTCGTGACGGTGGATGGTTTAGGCCCAGATGCTTCAAGTTCCTGCCTTAATTCTCTGCTTTTACAGATTGTAACCTGGAATTGTGAGCTAAGATAAACCATTTCTTCCCTAAGCAACTCTTCGTTGAGCTATTTTGTATTTTAAATTGCAGAAGAACAAACAACTAGGACCACAGTGTCTGGCTGCAGCCTCCAAGCTAGCTTTGGGAAATGGACTGAAACCGTACTCCTTCTTTGGGGTTCCAGAAAAACTTGGGAAAAACTAGTTTTCTTTCTTTCTCAAACGATTGATGGAATTGTCCAGTTGAGTATGCGGGTTTGGGATTGTCTCTGTGACATGGTTTTCTAAGTACAAATTCAATTTCTTTAATAGACACAATGCAGGGAAGCTCTTATGATCTGTCCATTATTCTATTAAAACATTTATTATGTTTATGACTGTATGTCTGTCTGTTTGCATGTATGTATGTATGTATGCTACCCACCTGCAGAGGCCTCAAGGGTTATAGCTGTGAGGCACAGTGTGAGTGCTGGGAATGGAACCTGGGGTCTCTACAAGAGCAGCCAGTACGCTTAACGGCTGAGCCACCTCTCCAGTCTTTAATCTGTTTATTCTTATGAGCACAGTGTTGGTACATGTCTGTCATTGTCCCCATTTCCTCTGTGTTGTAAAGTTGCTCCCAATAGCTTGTAACTGTCTTGTTGCCGGTGGGTTGGCACCAGTGTCCCTCTCTGTCTTTGAGTTTGGTGACTTACTTCTTCTCTCTTCCCAGAGCGCTCTGCCAAGGGGTATCTATTCTGATTCATCTTTGCGAATGCCTCCTCTGTTTCCATTGACCTTTTCTGTCATCCCTCCCTTCCACTGATCTATTAGCACCATTCCTAGGTCCTGCCTTTTGATGAGGTTAGTATTGATTTCCTTTCCTCTTTCTTCTTTTCTAGGGAGGACGTGAGGGCCTGAGGAATTTCCTGGTTTTTGATTAAGTGATAGTGCTCCGTATTTCATTCAGGGCCAGTTCCTGCCAACTACACACCTTCGGTGTGCCATTTTATTTCCATGTATTGCAAAGTCCATTATAATACAGGATTTTCCCCTTTGACTCATAAGTTACTTAGAAGTTTGTTATTTAGTTTTTAAATATTTGGGGAATTTTTCAGATATTTTTCTTTTCTTTCTCTTCCTCCTCCTCCTTTTTCTTTTTCCTCTCCTTCTTCTTCTCCTCCTTCTCCTCCTTCTCCTCCTCCTCCTCCTCCTCCTCCTCCTCCTCCTCCTCCTCCTTCGTATCTCACTGTATAGCCTTGGCTGTCTTGGAACCCTGGGACTTGCTACGTAGACCAGTTGACCTCAAGCTCAAAGAGATGTATTTAGTCTTGCCTCCTCAGTTTTGAGATGAAAAGCACTGCCACCATGCCTGGCATCACTTACTCATTTTTAATTTGTATCACGGTGCTTGAAATAAATCCTCTGTATGATTTGAATCCTGGTAAATTGTATCTGATTTATTTTCCATAGAGTATGCCCTTTATTCATGATGTTTGTATGAAGTTATAAACAAAAGTGGTGTTCTGGTTAGTTTTTTTTTTTTTTTTTTTAGACAGAACCATGTTTAAAAGAATGCCCTCTGAAAACACATTTCAAAATTGAGAAGCTCTCCAAACTGCTGGGGGTTAATTTTAACTGCCAACTTGACACAGTCTAGAATCAGTAGAAAGGGAGTTTCAGTGAGAAACCATTTAGATTAGGTTGGCATGAGGGTGTGTCTCTGGAGGATTATGTTGATTATTGACTGATATAGGAAGACTCAGCCCATGTGGGCAGCACCATTCCCTAGACAAGGGTTCCAGCACTATGTGAGGATGGGAGAGGGATGGATGAGAGTAAAAGCAAGTTGGCAAAACTGTATTTCTTCTCTCTACTCTTGATGGTGTATGTGGCTAGCTGCTTGACTTCCTGCCTTGATACCCCCAAAACAATGGCCTGTTACTTGGGTTTGTGGGCCAACCAGACCTTTCCTCTTTGTGTTGATTTTGTTAGGGTATTTTATCACAGCAATGAAAGGAATCTGGTAGGAATGTATTCTGCTGTGGTTAGTTAGCTTGTTTATAGATCTCAGGTCAGGTCAAGCTGGCATAGTATAATCCAAAGCTTTGGGATCCTTACCAAGTTTCCTTACAGATCATCCATGGTTATCAAGAGATATCGCAGCTACAATGGCGGGTTAGTTTACCTCTGCTTCTGGTCTGTGCCAGATGTGTCGTGGCTCTTTTATTAGTGGTGGGAACAATCCTGATCACTCACTCTCCTTGACAAGCTGACTGGTTTACCATTGCTAAATGACTCCCTCAACTCCTGTTCCTGCTCTTTGCTCAGACTCTAAGCTGCCTGCTGATGCCGTTTCTCTAGCTTTTCTCGGGTCACCATCAGCACCAATCCTTTTGTCCTTACCCTTTCCAAGTTTTATTACTTTATTGAGTTTCTGAGATAAGGTCTAATTTTTGTAGCCCAGGCTGACCGTGAATCATCTGTCCTCTTGCCTCAGTCTCCTGGTACTAGAGTTTCATCAAGGGCAACCATGCTTAGCTGCATCTGTGTCTTGATTTAAAAAAAATTATTTTTATTTTATGTGTATGAGCGTTTTGCTTGCGCGTATATCTAAGTATCATGTCAGTGCCTCGTGCTCAAGGATAGCAGAAAAAAGTGGCAGTTCTGCCTGTGATGTTTTAATTACTTACATTTTTCATTGATAATTCCATACATGCCTATAATGCATACTGATGACTTTTACCTCTGTCGTGTTTAAAAATCTTTCTTCTAGCTCTTTTTATCCCTCCTCTGCTCCTGACAAATACTCTTCTCACACATCTATCATTGAGTTTTGCCATGGGACCAACTGAGTGTTGTACCTCTGGGGACAAGACAGCCATGGCAAGCATGAAGCGCAGCAGTTGTATTTGCTTGTCCTGGGCCTGCATAAGACTGACATGGTCACCCATCCTCTCGTGCTTAAAGCCACATTCCATTGCTAATACACTGGCTTGAGCTAATTATCTTTTAAAGGTGTGAGGAGGTCAGAGGTCAGTCCATGGGAGTGGGTTCTCTCTACCGCATGTGGGTCCTAGGGATTGAACAACGGTGGCCAGCCTTGGCGGTAAGCAGTTCTTTCTCCTACTCTTAATTTTCTTCATGCATGACCAACTTTTGTCTGTTATTTAACTTTGTCTTTTCTGTTATTTAACTTTGTCTTTTCTTCCCCCTGAAGTTCTGCCGGTGACAGATCTCTTCAGGTTTTGCATGGCTGGAAAGTCTCAGTTTTGCCTGCTGAAAATTTGGAAGTCGTTTCTTTGGAGCAAAAGTTCTGGAGGGAGAGTGTTGCGTTTGCAAACACTGTGCTTCTGCCCTCTGGTATGTGTCGTTTCTGGTGAGAATTTGGTGATCATCTTACATTGATTCCTCTGTCTGTAATGTGTCTCTCCTTTCCCCTTTCTGACTGTGTTTAGTTAACATTTCTCTTTGTCATTGGTTTGGGGCAATTTTGTTATTATGTACATTGGTTTCCTTCCTTTCTGTTTCTGGGGTTTGGGAATTTATTGTACTTGCGAGTTTATAGTTTTTACCAAATTTGGAAACATTTCAACTGTGGTTTCTTCTACTCTTTCCCTCCTCACCTGTCTCTTGTTCAGGAACTCTAAAGATATGTCAAGAGACCATGTCAGTTTGTCCCACTGCTCTCTGGTGCCCTGCTCGGCCTCCTTCCAAGCTTGAGTCACTGTCATTTGTTGCTTTGCCTGTGGGTGGGTGCCCTTCTTTTGAGTCTGTGGCTTGCAGTGTGATGTTGAGCCTATAGTTTAAAAGGATCTCTGCTGGGCTGTCTTGAGAGGAGGCTTAGTGGCATGCTTGCTTTCTCCCTTTCTCCCAGCATCCCTATAATGTGGTGCCCAGTGCTCGTGTCTCAAAAGAAAAAAAAAATGTGGTCTCTTGTCTGTCTGTCTTTCTGCCTGTCCTGTCCCTGTGATCATGGTCAACGGTGGCTGATGAGATGGTGGCTGTCAAAGTGCTTCTTGTGCAAGCGCTGAGACCTGAATGTGAGCCCTTAAACCCATGTTCTAAAATCATGTCAGGCCTAGTGGCACATGCTTGTAATCCCAGTTGGAAACATGAGGATGGGCAGTTCCTTGGGGCTTTCCAGCCATCTGCCCAATAGTTGAGTTCTAGCTAAAGGTAAAAGACACTGCCTCAAAAAGCAAGGTGGACATCACTAGAAGGTGATATTTGAATCTGACTTGTAGCCTTCCCATGCAAACACACACACACATGTCCTCACACATGTATACTCTCACATATGAACAATGCACAAGGGAGATTCTACATAGGCATCTTTATCATGACAAGACTTAACCTAACCATTTAACTTTTTATTTTAATTTTTTTGGTGTGTGAATGTATGTGTGTCAAATGTGTGTGTGTGCAGGTGTATATGTGCAGGTGTATGTGTACAGGTATATGTGTGCAGGTGTTTCTGTGTCAGGTATATTAGTACAGGTATATGTTTGTGCAGGTGTATGTGTGTGAGGTATATTGTGCAGGTGTACATGTGTGAGGTGTATGTGTGTGAGGTGTATGTGTGTGAGGTGTATGTGTGTAGGTGTATGTGTACAGCAATATGTGTGCAGGTGTATCTGTGTCAGGTGTATTAATACAGGTATATGTGTGTGCAGGTGTATGTGTGTGAGGTGCATGTGTGCAGGTATGTGTGAGGTGTATGTGTGTGAGGTGTATGTATGCAAATGTATGTGTATGAGGTGTAAGTCTGAAGGTCTATGTATGAGGTGTGTGTGTGTGTGTGCAGGTGTATAGGTCATGCACAGAGGCCAGAGGAGGCTGTCGAATGTCCTTCTCTATCTCTCTTCACCTGTTTCTTTGAGGAAGGGTCTCTCCTTGAACACAGGGTATGATTTTATTGGTTAGGCTTGCAGGCAGAGAGCTCCATCTTCCTACCTTTACCCCTCTCAGCGCTGGGGTTATGGGCCCATGGCCAGGACCATGCCCAGCATTTACAGAGGTTCTGGGATCGAGCCTCTGGTTCTCAGGCTTGTGAAAGAAGTGCTCCTAACCACTAGGCCAGCCCTGTCAACAGTTTTAAGGGTACAGCTCAGTAACATTTGGCGCATTCGTGTTCTTGTGCAACCATCACCGTCATCCTCATGATGGATCTTTTCATCTCCCCAAATCAAAACTGAATCTGGATTAAACAAAGGCTGCCCTTCTCCTGCCCTCCCGCCCCTGCTAACCTCCACTATTATGTATGTGCTGGATGTTTATACTTTGAACAATCATCATAGTCTCGTCCACGGTGGCTGCACCCTGGCATGCTCACATCCAGCAGCACACGACTATCCTAGTGTCTCTCTCCCTTGGACATGATTTATCTCTTGTTTTTGATAACAGTCACCTTCATAGTCAATAGTTAAACTTTCTTTCATATGCAATGGTCAAACTTCCCTGCAAGGTCTACAGCACAGCCTTCCAGTCTAGCAGGGCAGGCAGGCAGTGGTCAGGACACTTTCCCAGGGTCAGGGGTGATGGGATCTGAACTCCACACTTACAACATTTCTTTCAGCTCATTGGACCATACATACCACCCCTGCTCACCCATACTCCTAGAACCCATCACAGTGCCCAGGAGGTCCTAAGTGTTCCACACATGGTGCTTACTTGGGAGATATGTGGTGCAGATACCTGAAATCAGACAGCTTCAAGGACTGCATGGTTTGGAGTGGCCATAGCAACAGAGCCAGGAAGGAAGGGTGATAATGAGGCTGGAACATCTCCATGGGCCAGATTCCCCAGCACTCTGAGCATGGAATTCCGGAATTTGATTTTGATCCCATAAGCTATGGGAGAGATGTCAAGACTTTTGTGCTCCAAAGACCATGCTGCTGACCAGAGTAGGCAGGGGTGGGGAGGTGTAGAGAGTCTAAGAGACTAAAGAAGACACGAGGGTGGCAGATCAGATAGGCAAAACGGGGAGGCAGGAATATCAGTCGGGACTCCCAGAGAAGCCCAATGGCAGGGAAGATGTCTGGGTATACGTATTGGAGAACTGGGTGAGGAACTGGCTTGTGCATTGATGTGAGGTGAGAAGCCCCATAGTGTGCCATCTGAAAACTGGGGATCTAGGAAAACAGAGCCCTAGGAACCAGGAGGCCTATGGTGGCATCCACACAAGTGTGAGAACTGGAGGAGATGAGAGGAGGTGCCCAGCTCACGCAGGACTAGAAGGCTGCAGGGGTGTGAATTGACTTGCCCTCTAGCCTTTGCTCTGTTAAGCCCCTCAGGGAATTAGGTGATGAGAGAAGTCAGGGACCCGAATGCCAACCCCATCTTGACTCAGCTTTCGAAATACATCCAGAGGCAATGTCTAAACTGGATCACAAGTGGCCCATTCACACTGGCACGGGCGATTAACTGTCATTGGAAGGGTGGGGCAAAGCCCATTCTCACGTCGCTCTTGTGATAATGGTCCAGCTTGAGCCCAGGGACTCGGCTTGCTCATGGACCTCAGCAACAGGTTCAAGAAATGCACTCACCGTAGAAATGACATCCATGCGGAAGTTGCAGGCGTGGGTCTCCGTCTGGGAAGATTTCATCTCCAGAGTCTATGAAGAAGGTCAGAGGAAGTGTGAGCTGCTTGGCCAGGATCTCGGTGAGGTGAGGATGAGGCTGACCTCCCTGCTGTTGAAGGCACGCATGCTCCGCGTCTCCAATTCTCTTGTCCCTTTCCACCCTGCCTTCCTGTTTGAAACTGACAACCCCTTGTTAGCTTGACTTTGCAGAAACTACAGCGTCCAGATCACAGAGATTCATTTGCCAGTCTCTGGAACGCCCGTGGCTTCCTCTTTTCTCAGATGTGTGCTGACCTCTGGGTAATTGGCTAACAGGGTGGCACCATTTGTCATGGAAACGAAGGACACTTGCGTCCTGAATGGGTGCTTGTTATCTAAGGAAATAAAGCTTCCGATTTCCTCAACTGACAGTCTGGGGGCCTGAAGCCACATGTGGAGTGTGTTCTTCTCAAGTTTAGAGACTTTTGGAAATGGTATCTGTGTTCAGTGACCAGAGCTGAAAAAGACAGGGCTCAGTCTATGGCAAATGTGTGGCCTGCCTGCCTGTGCCCTCTCACTGCCTTCAAAGTCTAGGGTGTTGCGGATTATTAGAAGGGACCTCTGTGGTACCTTGGGCCACCTAAATCCCCTTCAGTGAATGCCCTGTCAGCTTCTCTGAGGATGGCTGCCACCAGCTATATGCGCATGACTCTATCCTCACTATGCAAACTTTCTTTCTCTCTCTAATCTATTTCCCATCCTTAGTCTCATTCTGGTGTGTGTGTGTGCGTGTGTGCATATGTGTGTGCATGTGTGTGCGTATGTGTGTTTGCATGTGTGCACATGCTTATATGTATGCATGTGTGTGCATGTGCGTATGTGTGTGTGCACGTGTGTGCACATGCAGATGTGTCTGTATGTTCCTCTGTGTGCATGCTGGTGAGTGAGAATGCATAGACCATTGGCCTAGAGGTCACCACGTAGGCCAGACTGGCTGGTCAAAGTCCTAAGGCTCCTCAGCTCTCTTCCTTTCCAGCACGGAGTTTACTATGGGACACCACAGCCTGCTTTTTTATGTGAATTCTGGAGACTGAACTCAGATCCCCATGCTTGTGTGGCAAGTGCTTTATTGACCGAGCCTTTTCCCCAGCCCCTCATCCTGTTTTTAAGAGTGCTGGTACTTGCATTTCACCTCTGGAGAGATTGTCTGGTGTGTGAAGATGCGTGGCCTTGCTGGAGATGCCAGAACTGATGTCCAGATGACTTCTTCCTTAGGGAACTTTCCTGTTTGGGAAAGAGGCTTCTGGATGCTTGATAAGCTCAGCGGCATGGAGTGGGTTCAGGGAAGAGCCTGGCACCTTTGTGCCTGTGGTATTGTGAAGATGCCCCTGGGATATGGAGAATTCTACTGAGAGAGAAAAGTCAAAAGCTCATAAACAATGATGCCGATGCTGCTGGGGCCTTTCTTTGTAACTGAATAAGCAGTCTTAATTCAATAAAGTGCAATCACAAAAGGCTTAGATTGGAAGTCTCTTGTGTATTTCAAAGCCTGGCTGAAGTATAATGAACCAAATTGATTCCTTCCAAACAAGCAAAGTCTGTGAAGTAATGAGGGGGAAAAAAACCTCCCGTGAACAAATATGAAACACTGAAAAGTACAAGTGAACTCGCTACTTCCAACAGAGAGAAGACTGCTCTGTAGAGGGGACCACAGGGTTGCAGGCTACGGGGAGCAAGCTCGCCCAATCTGCTGGGCTCCTACAGCTCCCCTTCCTCCTTTTGCTCAAAGCCAGCAATCAAGTGGACACTGCGTGGGAGAGATGGTCTCCAGTTACCCCAGACTGTGGACATGGAAGGGTCCAGCCATGGTGAGAAAGACAAGCCTACACGACCCAGTGTGTGATGTGTTTCATCCTGACTAGGACTACTAAGCCCATTACTCCGTCCTATTCATTTTATTAGTTTCTTTGATATTTTTGATAGTAATTATTATTGAAGAGGTGTGATATACTGCCCTGTGGTTTATGGCCTGTGGGACATATGTCTCATACATCAGTAAACAGTACCGTCTGGTTTAATCTTATTATTAATAATTATTACTAATTTCATCCCGACCAGCAGTGGTTTTCAGAAAACAGATGAAAGGAGTAGCTGAGCTGGGATGAGGATCAGGAGGGAGGACTTCCTTGAGAAAGTCGTGTTTCACACTTGATGGGTACATGGGTGTGTGCAAGGTGAGCATAGGTGGTCTTGGTAGCTGGCACAGTATATGAAGGATGCAGAAGCAGGGAGGAGAAGGATGTGGGAAAAAGAAAGGCTGGGCCAAGGGGATGGAGGGCAGTGCATGAAGCCCACCTGTAAGGCTGGGCTATCCCAGCTAGCGTCTCATGGGAGCAGTATTTTCCCACCTTCTCCCAGGCACCATGTCCCGGAAACTGCTCCCAGGCTACGCCAGGCCATGTTGAAGGATTTCAGCTGTAAGGTCTGGAAGTGCCTTGGAATGTAGTGACTCCCTAGGAGCTAAAGATCGTCCTCTGGTCAGCAGCGGCCCAGCTGGCCCCTCTCCTCTGGCCGCGGCTGCTTGCCCATCCTCTGTATCCCGGAGGTCCTTGAAGAGACGATGACAGCAGACAGGAGCTGAGAACTGCCTTCCTCATGCCTGGCATCTGTTCCCAATACGCCATCTGCCCTAGACAACAAGCCCACGTCTTTCTTCCCGTTCTTCCTTCTCCACTTCTTGTTTAGACTGAGAGAATAAAGGAAGTCATTACCACTGGTATGCAATGAGCCACAAGTCTTCTAGGCTACTGCAGAGAGGGAGACACACTTCTGGACTTCCTCTCTGGGTTCCCACACATCTTGGTCTTACCCTTCTTGCCTCAAGGCTCAGCTCTCCACAGGGCTGGGGCAGCTTGGTGGTGGTGGTAGGGATGGGGCTGAGGCTGTAGGGGTGGGGCTGAGGTCCTTCATTTCTGCAGGTGGAAACTGACCCAGTGGCTTAGAAATGCAGGGGTTTATATTTGCTCTTACAATCACCTTGACATCATCTAACTTTTAAAGAATGCTATAAGCAATTTGGACAGAGGCACGAAGCTAGGAACGATGCTAGGAAACCTGTTTTCTTCCCAAGGCGTTATCAGTAACACGCCATATGGTTTTTGCCCAACCGTTCGGCTGCTCTTAGATTTTTCTATTCCCAATTGAACAACTGAGCTAATAGAATCTGCCACCTCACCAGGGTATCACGGCAATCCTCCGAATATCTATAAATGCCTTTGAACTCCTTGAGAAAAAAAATCATGCAATCAAAATACCACATGCAATTTATAAAATGTCATTCTAACCCCAGAGCTTCAATTTGAGTGTGGGGATTTGGGGCTCATGCTGATGCTTTTATAATAGTTATCATGGAAGCTATGTGAATGTCCCGAAGCTCTGAGTTCTAATTCATTTATTTTTTTAAAGAAGACTGTGCTGTATGCCAGGTTGAAATGATGAGGCTTTGGAGTGGTCTTCTTGAATGATTTTTCTTCTCCAGAATAAAGATTAATTTGGGGCTGAAGAAACCAGCTGGGCACTTGCCAATCTTTTGGAGGACCTACGGTCTGTTCCTCGCACCCACATCAGGTGACTTACAGCTGTCTCTAATTCTAGCTCCAGGAGATCCAATGCCTCTGACCCTCACAAGTACCTGCACTCACAGACAGACTGACAGACAGACAGACACATACACATGCACACACTTAAAAACTAAAATCTTTTTTAGAAAGGCAGTTTGCATGTGCAAGTGTCTCCTTGCACACATCAGTGGAGTGCATACAGCATGGCCCCCGAGAGTGGGCCATTCTCGGGGTTCCTTGTCTGGAAGGCAGGAGCAGATGGTATTTATCACCCAGTTTTCAGGCTCTGCTTCTATGTTACAGCTTAATGATCGCATACCGCTTTGCCTTTCCGTGGGGGAACTGAGAATAAGTTTCTCTGGGCAGATCTGCAAGTGCTCATCCTCCCGAAAGCCCTGTGATTGTTTACTTGACTCTCCGATGCAACTGAATTCTACTCAAGCCCGCGTGTTTACTGCAGAGATTTTTTTTTTCAAAAAGAAGAAAAAAGATCTAGCGACCCCAAATTAGTTTAGGAACCAGCGTGTCCCTTGCTTTAAAGAACAAGATAAACATTTCAAAAGAGCATGCCAGCTCACTATGTGACTCTGCAGCGACTTCAGAGAAAACAGCAGCAGTTAGGCAGCGCGTGCCAAGAGCAAATCTGGGGACCGTGTTGATTTGCAAAGCGAAGGAAGGGAGTTGGCTGCTCAGTGCACTTCTTGCTTTGCAGTTGCTGCACAGAGGCAAACGTCCACTTCTTTGGGTGTCTTCATGGGGTGCTGAGGCCTGTCTTTCACCTCTTTGCTGTCAGAGGTTCCTGAAGGCTGAGTGAGTTGAGGAATGACTCGTCCACATGGCATCTTCCCCAGGTAGGTAGGCCGAAGGATGAAAGGAGATAAGGCCTTTGCTTGCCTGGGGTCAGCCCTTGTCCTAGAATCTGGCCATCCACCTGGGGTTCACAGGAGAAAAGCAGGCTTGCAGGGAACGAGGATAGGCTGTTTTCAAAAGACATCAAGGGCCTCTCCACAGCCCACCCCTTCCATTCCCATCTTTAATTTTTCTGGCTTATCCATGATCAACATGTCCCAGAGCTGTTGGGGATTTTGATTTGTTTATAAAGAACAGGCTCGCTGGCACCCAGAGCCCAACAGAAAGACGCTCGCTCATTTGTCACATGTATCTGGGCATCTGGGGGAAAAGCTTTGAGTGTCGGCCCCCACCCCTGGCCCCCAGCTCTCCAAAGCTTGAGCTGAAAGGCCACACAACAGCTGGTCAAAGCCTGTGGGACTTGTTCCCAGGGCTCTGAACGTGTTCTGTTGCCACATTGAGGAGCAGGGAGATGAGGGCAGCTGGCCTGCCACACACACACCTCCTAGTGAGATTGGAAAAATCTTAATTTTGTTTTATAGGTCACAGGTCAACCCGTCCATGCTGATTCTTGTAATTGGGCAGGACATGCTTTGTGTGGCCCAATTATATCTTTTCTTTCAGACCCAACGGGAGCCATCAATTAGTCCCATGCTGGTTCCTACAGCT
This sequence comes from Alexandromys fortis, assembly GCF_014885135.2. Classification (NCBI taxonomy): domain Eukaryota; kingdom Metazoa; phylum Chordata; class Mammalia; order Rodentia; family Cricetidae; genus Alexandromys; species Alexandromys fortis. The sequence goes on along the minus strand of NW_026067968.1, from coordinate 5,005,630 downwards.
TATCTGACTGTTTGAAGACAGAGGCTCCATGAAATGCCTGGGAATTACTTTAGTCCCAAGAATCTTAATTACAAGGAGTCTTCACGATGAAGCTATTAAGCACCCTCCATTTCCTCAAGTCTATAGCCCCTGGCCAGCTCTTCCTCCAGGGTTTTCTGCTCCTTTCCCACCTCAGTGTGGTGCCCCGGCCTGAAAGAGCTCTGAAGGTTTTATGGCAAAGGAATAACTGAGGGGAGCATGTGGTTAGAAGCTGCTCCCTAGCCTGGGAGCTTTCCAGACCTTTCCAGACCGTCTCTCTTGCAAACCCTTTGCTGAAGAGGTAGAGGAGAAGGGTCTCGGGAGTGTTCCCCAACTTCTCCAACCCACCTTCCCCAAGCCCAAGGTAACTAATCTCTTGGCCTCAGTATCCCTCGGATTCCCCAACTGGAGAGCGGGACTCCTGAGAACAGGAAGCTGGGTGCTATGCCTAGGCCTTCAAGTAGAACTTGAAATTGCTTCTGGGAACTGCTGTGGAGTGCTCCTCCGGTGTGCCTGTAGACAAGGTTGACTAGGGCATTTTGGAGCAGATACCCTTGACCTTCACTGATTGCCTGCCAAGCCAAAACAGTCTTAATGACAGTCACTAATTGTGCTAGTAAGGTTCCTGTTCTGGGGGAGGGGACCCAGGGCCCTTCTGGCATTTCACAGCTGCCCCCGCCCCTGGCTACACTAGTTTAGGGAGAGAGCAGGGTAGAGGTAGCACATTTGCATAGGCGCCAAGGAGGCCTTTCTCTGGAAAGGGGTCAAGACCAGACCCTCTTCCCTTTTGTGGTTTGGTGATGAACAGGCAGGACACAGTGCTGACTCGAAGCTTTTGGCAGGGACAGGCACCGGCGTTGCCAACGGAGAGCCGGCTCACCGTGAGAGAAATGCAGAGACTGTCCGTGGCCGCGTGGGATGATGGCTCCCTGCAGTGTGTGCTGGACAGCAGTGGGGGTGGGGGACTCTGTAGAAATGATGGCCACTGTGGGATGAAACAAAAAACGGTCTAATTTTTCACTGTGGTAGTAGAGTGTTCTTGTAGTCCCCCTACGGAATCTTCTTGTGGCCATGGGCCAAAGTCTGTTAGATTAGATAGACCTTCTTCTACAGAGTCGCTGTGTCCATAGCTAAGGAAAGACTTGGAAGCTGACACGTGACAGAGGAGTTTTGTGCCAGGCTGCAGGTGGAGATGAGCCTTCTGTTACCAGCCAAAGATGGCCAGACATGGTGGGCAGCCACTGGAGCCAGAGAAGGGTCTGGCTGTCCTTTTGGTCTCGGGGATCTGCTCTGCCCATTCTCTGAGCTCAGCTCTGCCCCCCCCCCCCCCAGAACATGTGGCAGTGGTTGATGGGCCCCGCCTGTCTGTGATGCTTTCTTTAGACACAGACAACAACACTGGTGCCTGTCCATGGCTTTTCTTTACATCCCCCGAGCTTCACTGGGGCCAAAGCGAGGTTACAGAGGCACCTCTCCAGGTGCTCTTGGGTCCCATGGGTGGCCCCAGCAGGTGGCTTCTCTGTTGGTGGCCTCCTCTGCTCAAAAGAGCACACCCCTCGTGGTGTCCAGTTCCTTCCCTTTCCTGCTTGACTGCCTCTCAGAGCTTCCCTCGGTGCCACCTCTGAACCAGAGGGATTTGGAAATGCAGTGGCCATGAGGGCGGTGGGCAATGCTGGAGCGCCGTGAAGGCTGGACGGCTCCAAGGACTCTCGAAAATGTTTGGGGATCAGCATGGCTTCTTTTGAGTATTGACTCGCCAGAATCTAGACTAGAGCAGTGGTTCTCAGCCTTCCTGGTGCTGCGACCCTTTAATACAGTTCCTCACGCTGTGGTGACCCAACTGTAAAGTTATGTCATTGTCACTCTGAAATGTAATGTTGCTGCTGTTATGAAATGGTGGTGCAAGTATTTGGGGAGATAGAGGTTTGCCAAAAGGGTTGCAGCCCCCAGGTTGAGAACTACTGATCTAGAATCATGAAGGAGACAAACTTCTGGGCATGTCTGAGGGAGTTTCTAGATTATGTTGAGTGGCAAGACCCACTCACTCTAACGATTCTGTGGCTGGAGTCCCCAACTGAACAAAAAGGAGGTGAGTTGAGCATGGGACTTGTTACTCTCTGCTTCTGACTGTGGCGGCCACGTGAGCAGCTGCTTCAGCCGTTAACTTGCCTGTCACGATGGACCAGGAGTCAAAGCAAACCCTTCCTTTCCTGCAGTGGCTTTAGTCTGGTATTTTGTCATAGCCGTGAGATAGTGACTAATGCAGGAATTTTGGACTTTTTTTCAAGAAACTTGTCTTCTTTGGAACCAAGCCAAAGGGGTCACCCTTAACCTTGGGCCACCTGGAAATCTCTGGAGACTTCCAGTGGGAAAAGGCAGATGGGTCTTCCGGGAGCTGGCTCTCTGGGGCTCTTGAGGCCAGAGTGATGGGCAGTCTGCAGATTCTGCCATAGCTGCCCCTTTCCGGCTAGCTCCACTACCAGGTATGGCCCTGTAGATCATGGTGGGGACTATTCTGGAAACTGAGCTGTGATCAGGCAGGGAGTTGGCTGTCTGGGGGTGGGGTTGGGGTGGGATGATGACATAGGTGGCCAGGTGAGCCTGTGTGAGTACAGGTTTTCCTTGGGGACTGTGCCTAGATTTTTATACACTTTAGCATCATATGGAAAGAGATATTGGTCTCCACCTCCCTTCGTTTATGGTGTGGAATTGGAGAGTTTGGTGTGTGAGGTGTTCTCATGTTGACAGAGCACAGCAGGTTGGGCAAGGGACCAGGAAGTGCCAGGATCACCTGCGCCAGGCAACTTCATCTCCAGTCTGTGTGCTGTACTAGGACTGACTTCGGGGTGATGCCAGATATGTTCTTAAGTGACAAATACGGGATTTTATTTTTTTACTAAAACAGCTAAGTATGTGATCATCATTACAACTCCACAATGACAGCTTCTGACATGACCTTTGGCTTCGGCTATGTCATGTGACTTAACCTCTGAAGCCAGTTTCCTCCCATGGTTTGATTTTTGCGCTATTCATTAGTTTTTTTTATTACTCTGATAGGCTGTCTGTCAGGAAAAGCTTGACTCAGGGCATGCTGACCTGCAACACAGGTTCAAAGGGCCCAGTCCACCACAGGCAGCATGTCAGGACCCTTTACATCATTCCGGGCCAGGAAGGTCAGCATTTTCTGGCGTTTTCCTCTTTTAATCCTTCTGGGCTCCTACAGTCGGGGTGGAGGCTCTTCTTAATTGGGTCTCAGGAAACTCCAGCACAGACCTAGCCAGAGATGTGCCTCTGTCTCCCGGGTGATTCTGCACCTAGACAAGTTGATGATGAAGGCCCTTGGCAATCAAAACCCATCCTGCCCCTCTTCTCATCTTGCTCAGCAATGCTGCCATACCCCAAGGGAACACATTCCTGGGGCAGGTCACACGATTCTGGGACAGGTGATGACACACTCCATGAGGTGGCAATTCTTTTCCCCTCACCCCTCCTAAGAGCACAGAAGGACACAGGCCTGGCTCTCCCACACCCCCTCTGAGTCCTGAAAGCTGGTAGACAGAGGAGAGACAAGGCAGAGCGCTCTGGCCACGAGCTGTTTCCCACAGTGCCTGTGCAAGTGTGAGTCCCGTCCTTTCCTCTGAGAGCAAAGATCCATTTTCCAGTCTCATAAAGAAGAAAAGACATCCCTGCTTGCAGGAGGAGTTCATGGTAGCTCTGTGCCATTCTGGAAATGGCACTGCGTGTCAGTACTGCGGACAGGTACACGCCTTAGGCATTTCTCAGTTACTTTCCTAACAACCGCTCCAAGTCCACAGCCGGCCTTAGCCACACAGTACAATATGACTGAGTTTGAAAGGGGCTGAGTGCTTCATCTCATGTCAAGGGAGCATCAGACAGTACACCCTACAGGGGGGTTCAGTGACTGACCATGAATGCCCTGATCACTAGGTGCCAAGGACTGTGTGAAACTGGAGGGTGTGGCGGGCTGGGCCTCACTGTCTCTCTCTCTCTCTTCCTAGCAAGATATTAAGCTCACACCCTGTCCTCCTCCTGTCTTGTCAACTCCTTCACAGTCTATCCACCCGAACCAAGGGCATGGGGGTAGGCCCTGTTTATGACACAGGCAGGGTGATCTCACTCTTCCCAGGGACAAGAGCTTTTTTCAGAGGAGAAATAGTCTTTCTCTCATTTCCCTTTAGGAATATAAGTTCCCTGCAGAACGTTCACGGGTGTATGTGACTTAATGATGTTCCGTAGACCAAACGTACCCCTTACCCAGCAGCCACCGAGACGGAGAATTCCTCAGCTTCACGAGCTCCCCACTTCCTGCCAAGGTAAGCCACAAGCTCATCATCGATGCAGCCGGTCCTGGTGTACACGCGCTTCTCCTCGGTGGAATTTCACCACAGGCCCACGCGCCTGTCTTGCCTCTGCTGTTCCAGCACCCACGCGTGGGAGGTCCTCCCACATTCCTGCATGCTGATTTGCAGCTGTTCCCACTGCTACACTGCAGTCTGCCGTGTGACTGGACTGCGTCTGATCTGAACTGCACAGGAGCAGTTCACGGCTTCAAGCTGGGGCCTTTACAGCGATCCAGTGAGTTCTCTAACCTGTGATTCCTGGGGGGATGTCCGTGAGCAACTGTGCTGGGGGGGGGTACCGGGGAGTGACATACAAAGGCCAGAGGCTATTCTGCTCCAAATGATCCAGCTGGAGGTACCATGGTTTCCTAACTAATCTCCAAGCTGTGGGCTGTTAGCTAGGCAGCATCTTTGCCAACATTTGAGATTTCACTTCATACATTTTTATTGTGTTTTAATGTTCTTCTTATCCAGAGATAAGGCCATTTGTGTTTGTAAAATTTATTATCATCATCATCATTGTGTGTGTGTGTGTGTGTGTGTGTGTGTGTGTGTGTGTGTGCTGTTGCACGTGTGCCAAGTGTGAATGTGGATGCTGGAGGACAAATTTTGGGAATTGGTTTTTCCATCTTATTGAGGCAGCAGCTTTCTGGTTTCTGTGTCATGCTGACTATTCCAGGCTAGCTCACCTGAGAGCTTCCAGTGACCCTATCTTCCCCTCCTGCCATGCGACAGGAGTGTTGGAATTTCAGACACATCATGGCATCTGAATTTTTTTTTGTGTGGGTTCCAGGGATTGAACTCGGGTTTTCAGGTCGCACATGAAGTCTTTTTACTTGCTGGGCCATTGCATTGGCCCTCAGCTGGGTTTGGGTCTATTTGTCTCACGAATAGTATTCACTGGACATGGACGGGCAAACACTGATCTCTCCTCTGTGTTAGGATTGTGCCTGCGCAGTCCCTATAGGTTGTATATATGGGTTCCCTATAAATATTCATGGAACGCTTACAAGAAGTATATTAGGAACATCTCAGTAGAGTTCCCAGATCAGAATTAAGGTGATTTCTCTGATATTAAATGGATAAGCTTATCAGAGAAACAAGTAAAAAAAAAAAAAACAAGCTGTCTCTGTAAGGCAGAGGGGTTTGTTGGTCATGGCTGAGTCCTGGGGGTCTAGAATAGTGGCCCATAGCAGTTCTGGAATGAACGCAGAATATAACGAGGCCACTACAGGAATCCTGTTGGCACTTACTTGATGACCTGAGTGAGGATCTTGAGTGATCCCTTGGGGTCTAGAGCAGGTTCTGAAGGCTCTTCTTGACACCCCATGGGGCCAGAGATCTTCCCCCTCAGCATCATCTGTCACTTTCCTCATCCCTGAAGACAGTGTCTATCATGGTAGTTGTTAGTGTTGTTTGCATTTCCACCATTGCAATGAGCACCGGAGATAGACCAACCTCAATGGAGGTAGGGCTGACTTTGATCATAATTTCAGGGGTGTCTGTCCATGGTCCCCTAGGTGTTGTTGTTCTGAACTTGTGGGCACAGGGTGCTCTGGGATTGTGGGGCCACCATAGAGGGGTCACACGGCAGAGAGGGCTAGTCACTTTGTGCATCTAGGAAGCAGAGAGGAAACAGAATGGGGCCAGCATGCCATTATCTTCTTCACAGGCGCCCTCGCTGCCTAGCCCCACCTCCTACAGGCTCTGCCGTTTCCCAGGAGTACCATGGGCTGGGGCAAAGCACATAGCAATGAACTTTTGGAGAATCAGCAAGCTCTAAACTAAAATAATATTTACTAACTGATTTACTTATTTACAGGCTGTTATTATTTTAAGAATACAGTGTACCAACCATTGTTCTAAGCCCCTTGTACATTTCAATAACTCAGTGCCCCCGTGACATGCTCTATTATCCCTATTTGCATATGTGGAAACTGAGGCAGATAGCAAGTCAGTAACTTATCCAAAGTTCTGTAGCTATCGGTTGTTATGACAGGTCCATAAGCCTGGTACAGCTTGTCTTCTGTACTGGTCCTTTAGGATGCAGGGTCCCTCCAGGTAGTTTGTATTCCCAGCCAGAGAAAGAAAGGGTCTTTCTCTGGTGCCTACCCTGGTCACAAGGACGTTGGGAAATCGAATAAAAGGGATTTTAGAATCACTTTAGACAAACCATGACTCAGGTCTTAAAGTCAGAGCTGAATCTGGGTTTCAAAAGGGGGGGGGGGGCAGGGAGGGGAGCGACAGTCAGCACTGAGAAACAACAAGGCTGCCTCATTAGAAAGGAATTCATCCCTTTGCAAATTCAGATGCAGTTTTATTAATTTCTTAAAGAAAATTCTTTAATTTCTTAAGGAAAATTAGCAGTACTATAGAGCTAACTGGGAATGAGCAAACCAGAGTATATCCCCAAATGGGGAGCTAAGCCCTAGGAACTTTAAGAAAGGAGGTCACAGGGACTCCGCCCAGGTTCTTCCATGGCCCCCACACTTGCACAAAATGAGTTAGAGCCATGCTGTTCTCTGATGAATGGAGAAGATGGCTTCTCCAATAAGCCACCTTGGCCCTGAGCCCAAACCCCAGGAGAATAAGGACAAGAACAGATAGGTCATCCTGCTTGCGAAAATAGAGCAGAAGGTCCCAACAAAGACAATGGCAAGGAGAATATAGTTGTCTAGGAAAACCCAAGAAAACCCTGGATTTCCCAGAAGTGAAATAATGGTTCAAGTTTGGGGAATCTATTAAGATTATTTCTCCGCTCTAACCACCGATAGAGAAAGCTCCTATCAGACACATTGGAGACTGTGTCCGTGCTCAGCCCTTTGCCCTCCCCAGTTCTCTCTCAGACACCCCGTATCAGGTTCAAGCTTCCTGTCTGCCCACGAGAAGGAGTTCATTGGTCCAGTGAAAGCGTGGAATGTCGGGTAGAGCAGAGAGCCTTGGGCCAGTGGTTGACAGCCTGGCCCCAGGTGTCCCACTTCTTTGAGACCATGGTATGGTTGCTCCCCTTAGAATTGTGTGACACAAAGATCCCATCCAGAAGGTTCTGCAACATCAGTGTGAAGGCAAGTGGCCATCCTGTTCAAAGGATTAGGTATTGAAAAATCTCTCAACTCTCCCACCTAGGGGACAAAGCAAGACATGAAGAGATTTTTTTCTTTCTTTTCAAAGTTTTAAAATAAAATGTGTATGCATGTGTGTGTAATGTGTAGATAGGTAGGTACATGTGTGTCACAACATGTATGTGTGCCCTGGCAAGTGTACAGGGACCTCCTCGGCAGTGATTAGGCCTCATTTCCCACCTTGTTTGCCTCTGCAAAAGACAGAATGTGTGACCTGTGAATGCCCAGGGATCCTCCTGCCCCTTGCCTTCCACCTTCCCAGTGTGGGGATTACAAATGCGCTTCACCACACCCAGCGTTTATTATTATCTAGGCATTGGGACTTAGGGCCTCACTCTTGCACACCAACATTTTGCTCAATGAATCATCTCCCCAATCTAGGAAATTCTTTTTCAAAGACTTCTAGTTCAGGTATGAGTGTGTGTGTGTGTGTGTGTGTGTGTGTGTGTAAAGCAAACCGCGTATTTTTCTGTACAGCAGTTGGCATGATCTATAGAAGCTCACAGATAACACTTTTGGAGAGCTGCCTCATTTGCCTAGCCAGGTTAGTGACAGGTTAAAGTGCCTAGCTCTATCCTCATTGTTCCTGGGTTACCTCATTGAAGAGCAAAGAGAGAGATGGCAGCTCCAACATCTACAGGGAATAGCAGGCACTATTGTTCGTGAGCATGCACCTGACAGGCATTGTTCAAGATGCTTATAGACATCATCTAATTTAGTCTTCAGTGTTTATTGATTTGTTCAACAAAATTTCAAGGAGGAACTGACCTGCAAAAATGCTGAGTTTCATAATGGGCACAAGTGATCAAGAAGCTAAATAAATCCTACCCTGCCCTCCTGGAAAGCGAGCTGTTGAAGAGGGCATCAGTTCATTTTCTTCTTAACATCAAGTGTCTCCCAGTTTGGTCCTGAGAGTCACTGAAAACATGGAACTCCACACAGGGTGTTAGCAGACAATAGCCCCAAATCGGGGGGTACAACCCCGTGAGAGCTGAAATGCCCCTCATCTCAGTTCCCTGTCTATTTTCTTGGTCCATTTTCTGTTACTCTGCTAAACACTGGGTAATTTACAAAGAAGAGAGCTTAATTCAGATCACAGTCTGATGAAGGCCTCCATGCCGCATTGTAATGGGGTGAAGGGTGTAGGGTGTCACCGGACATGACGCGGCAAGCTGCCATTGGCTCTCTCTTCTTATTTTCTTTTTAATTAAAAAATCTAAAAAAAATCTATCATTTTGTACATATGTGCATACATGTGTATATGTGTGGGGGGGCACACATGTGCCACAGTACACATGTAGAAGTCACAGGACAACTTTGTGGACTTGGTTCTGTCATTCCAAGTGCATATGGGTTCTACAGATTGTGCTCAAGTTGCTGGGCTTTGTGGCAAGTGTTTTTAACCTAAGCCATCTCACTGCCCTCTTCCCCTTCTTATAAAGCCAATAATCCTGTTAGGAGGGCCCTACCTCAGTGACCTTATCAAGAATCTGAACTACCTTCCATCGCCCCCTCCCAAATGGCATTAACTCAGGTTTTGCGGATGGGGTTTTCTGTTTGGCGGCCACATTTGCACCATGCCAGCTCCTGCTTCTTGCCCTTGAGGAGAACATTGATTTGGGCTGCAGGTTTGCCTCATAGAAACAGTTGGAGGTGGCAGAATAATCTTTAGTCCCCGGAAGTAGAGAAGTGTCAGCACAGAACAGTACCGACACTGTGATACCGTCGTGTATGCCAAACTTGTGATTCTCTGTGGCGTGGCAAGCTTCTCTTGGGGAGACGCAACACTCGGTTTACTTCCCCCAGATAGAGAACCCATGAAAGGCCAAAGTACGAATGCGACCCAAGTCCAACTTAGTGCACCAAGCAATTTTATTGAGGTTACTTAGAGGAGTATAGGTGAGGGGTTACTTACAAGAGCAGAAATGACTCAAAGACAGCTGCGTCACTAAAGCCACCCCACCACGGATGACATCTCACAGGCTGGGAACCTGCAGCACACTGCACAGCCTGCAGGCAGCTCCCCAGGTTGACGTGTCCTTTCCAGGTGCTTTGGTTGGTCTACACCTCTTCCAGGAAGTTTGCTGGTTTCTGCGTCTTCCAGGTCTGGTCTCAGAATCATCTCTGTGGCTTGCCTCACCTGAGGGTCTTCTTTGCAACTCAATTTCCTTCTGTCTAATGGTGAACACTCAACTTAATATTGCCTACACTGGCAGGGAGGGGCCTAGAGAATCTGGTCAGTTTCAGGGACTTCCTTTTGCTGTTGTGAATATTTTACCTCCCGGTTTAAAGAGTTTCCCTAAAGGATAGAATGTGTCAATCTCGGAGGAATCTGTCACACAACCTTCTCAAACAAAAGAAAACCTAGCAGAGCTTTCACCTACATCCCTGCCTGCCTGCTCTGCGCCCCCCCCTCCCCCCGTGCCTCATTAACCTCCGTTAGCACAATCTGCCCCTGCTGTGTTTCCGCAGCTTTTGATTTCACCCATGCCACTAGAATAAGACATGGCATCTCTGAGGCTCAGAAGTGTGAGGTGATTATGAGGCAGCCTGAACACACTTGCCTGAGGCTACACATCTGGCAGGTGACAGGGTGAGGTGGGGACCTGAATGTTCAAACTTACCCATTAGGTCTGCTCACCTAGAGATAGTGCAAATGCCAGCCAAACCGGCCTTCGGTTTCTCTTCATACAGACTCCTCCCATCTGTATGATCAACCCCAAACTAAGGTAGTAGGTAACTGTACTTTTGGCTGCTTGTACAACTTGGCTTTCTTCTAGTACATTCCACGTGAAAGATACACCTACAAACATAATCATATCTGCATGTTAGCCACTCACTTTAGGGATACTGTCCTTTTCCAGACCAGCCACCTATGATGTATGCATTGAAGTTTGCTTTGTTTAAAATGAACTTAATTGACATAATTTGAGGAGGCTTAACAAATGGGACCTGTGCTGCCCACCACAATAATTCTGGTGAGACCTTTGTCCCTACACACTCTCTCAGATGCTTTATGTCAATCTCTCCACCCACAGCCACAGCAGTCATGAGCTGGGTCCTGTGTGAGAGGAAATCGTGTGTGCTCTTTCGTGCATGCTTGTGTTCAGGCTGGCAGGACTGATTCCTGCTGCTCACCCACGTTGATGGGATAGGACTTGGCCACACAGCCAGGCTTTCATGCCGTATCCACTGGCCTGGCAGTGGGCACTTGCTTGGGTCCCTGTGTAGGGATACACTAACCATTGCGTAAGCTCTGTGGACGTGTGCTGTGCTATAAGCAGGGTCCGTGGGGGTATGGGACAAGCATATGTGCAACTGTTAGGAAGTGATCAGTCTCTCCATGGCTAGTCCCTGCCACACACCCGCCGGCAGCCCAAAGGAGTCAAGACCCATAGGTTGAGAAAAGCGTCAGCTGAGCCTTCTATGCCCTCATCAGCACAGCTCTGAGGCTGGGGACTCTCACTGGGGTTGAGCACATGCTCAGCCCAAGCTTCTTCATTGATGGTTATCTGCTTTTAATTATTTTAAAAATGAGGTTACTGTCTTTTTATTTTTTTTAAGCTAATGGAGGAAATAAAGACAAGGCCCAGTGAGGTCATCCCGGCTGACTTCGACATAGGTGCATCCAAAGGTGTGGGCTATAGAGGAGCCGCCCATGGGGCGCATGGCCCTCACAGGGAGGCAAATGCACATATGTAGACACATGGAATGCATGTAACAAGTTCAGACAACCTTCATGTCCATGAAGATGTAAGGGAAGGACCTCCAGATGCACACCCTTTGCTGCTGTACCATTGTCATCTGTCTCCCACATCCTGGGTAGGTGTGTGAAGGACAAAGAGTCCCACACTCTGCACCTACAGGCAAGGTTACCTTCTGCGGCCGCTGAATGGGTAAGGAGACATTAGGGGACTGGTGACAGCCAAAGTAAGTGCCAAGCTCAGCTCCTAACAGCTCTGTGAAAGTGGCTCCAAATAGCATCCTTTGTCAGGTGGTTTGTCACTGGGATCAGGGAACCCTGTGTGCAGTTGGGGAAGTGGAGACTGGGGAAGGAATGGTGGAGAGAGGTGTCTGGAGTAACTCAGTCCTGAGGTCTGCCCTCCCTCCTGAACACTGCCAAGGATGAAGGTTCTGTGGGGGGCCTCACAGCCCTGAGGGTATCCCCACAGCACAGTCGGTGGGCGTCCTGAGTCAGCTGCAGAGCACAGTCTTCAGAGGTGGCTGCTCTTTTTATTTTGTGATTGTCCGTGATGAGAATTCTGCTCTGCCCAAACATGGAGTACAGCATGGCAGAGTGTGTTTGGGGTCATATCAGACATTGTTGGAAATTGTATTTTAATCCCAATCCAGAATTTGTTTAACTATTCTGATTTTTTATGAAACTCGTATCTCCAACTCAAACAGCAATTTTAGAAATCAAACATTCTAACACAATGCAGTCCAAAGATACTCTAATTTGTACACCCTGAGGAATGATAGCAGGAAAACACTAGAAGTCTGTGTTTCTGTAGCTGAACTGCTGTGTTTCTGAGATAGTGAAAACCTCCTTGTGTGCAGTGTAAACTCAGCAGTCTATACAGACTATAGCCTGGAGCAATGGCACTCAACTTTCCCGAGACTGAGATGCTTTAATGCAGTTCCTCATGTTGTGGCGACTTCCAGCCATAAAATCATTTCCCCTGCTTCTTCATAACTGTAATCTGCTACTGTTATAAATCATAATATAAATACCTGTGTCTTCAAAGGGTCTTAGGCGACCACTGGAAAAGGTCATTTGACCCCAAAGGAGTCAAAACCCACAGGTTGAGGAGAACAGCTGGTTTGGAGTCAGAGCTGCGTATTTGAGATAGCGTGGGCTGTTGTGCAGTGTGGTGATGTGTGCCGTTCCAGGGGCACCTGGTGCGTGTTCAGACCAAGGCTGCAATGAACTCACAGGACGCAACACAGGCGGGCACCTCCAGGAACACCTCAGAATTGTCATGCACTTGATTTTGATTTAAGCGTTGGTCTTTATTTTCCACACTTAGCCATTGTTCTTCTACAAGAGCAGAAAACGGTATAAACAGTGAAAGCTCTGTGATTCACATGTAACTCTGGGAGCAGAGCCAAAGTGTTGAAGGGGCATTTAGTCAGCACCGTGGAGCATGGCTCAGGCACACTGCAAAGTGTACAAGTTGTACATTTAGGAAGAACCCAGTGGCACAGGAAAAGACTTTCTGATGTTGCAAGCATTAAGACCAACAATTAATAAATGGGTCTTCCTGAAACTACAGAGCTTTCATACAGCAATTGACACCATTCTTTGGGCAAAGTGTTAGCCTACAGAATGGGAAAAAATCTTTACTAATTGTGTGTGTGTGTGTGTGTGTGTGTGTGTGTCAGAGGCTTAGTAACTAGAATATACAAACAACAACATCTACATCAAAAACAATTGGACATCAAGGAAACAAGTAACCCTCTTAAAAACGGGACACAGAGCTAAAGAGGGAGTTCAAAAGATGAAACTCGATGGCCAAGAAACCCTTAAAGAAATTTTTGACATCCTTAGCCATCAGGGAAATGCTAATCAAAACTACCAGTCAGAATGGGCAGTATTAATAAAAACAAATTACAGCTCATGCTGGTGAGGATGTGGGGAAAGGGGAACACTTATTCACTGCTGGTAAATGTGCAACCTGATAGAGCCACGAGGGAAATCAGTGTGCAGGGTCTTCAAAAAGCTGAAACTAGAGCTACCACTAGACCCAGTTGTATCACTTGGGCATATGCCCAAAGAACTCTATAAACTATTGCAGAGACTCTTGCTCATCAGAGTGATTGCTGATGTGTTCATAACAGCCAGACATGGGAAACAGCCTACATGCCCATCAACTGATGAATAGATAATGAAAATATGATTCATGTATACAATGGGATGCTATTCACTAATAAAAGTGAAATTATAAAATTTGAAGATAAATGGATGGAGCTAGAAATTCCTAGTTAAGTAACCCAGTCTCAGAGACACAAGTATCACATGCTCTCTCTTATATGGAGATGGTAGCTTTTGAACTTTAGATATGTCTCATTGGATATGGCTGTTCTATTTTTCTCCTTCAGTATTTGATGTGTTGGATTACATTAATTGATCTTCAGATAGTGAACCGTCTTTGCAATCTTGTAATGAATCTCATTGCCCATGGTACATAATTCTGCACATTGTTGGGTTTTATTTGACAGTATTTCCTTGCAGGCTTTTGATTCTGTATTTATGTGAGATATTGGTTTTTTGGGTTTTCTCTTCCCTTTTTATTCATCATTTTAAAAATTATTTTACATACTAGCCATAGTTTCCTCTCCATCCTCCATTCCTTCTCCCCCTACTCCCCACCTCACCTCCCACCCCCCATCCACTTCTCCTCTGTCTCCATCAGATGGGGTAAGGCCTTCTGTGGGAATCAACAAAGCATGGCATACCAAACTGAGGCAGGCCCAAGCTCCTCCCCTGCATCAAGGCTGAACAGACATCCCACCATAAGGAATAGGTTCCAAAGAGTCAGCCCATGCACCATGATCAGGTCCTGTTCCCACTGCCAGGGTCCCCACAAAAGAGCAAGCTACACAACTGTCACCCAGATGCAGAGATCCTAGGTTGGTCACATGCAGGACCCCCAGCTGTCTGTCCAGAGTTTGTGAGTTCCCACAAGCTCAGGTTGGCTATCTCTGTGGGTTTTCCCATCATGATCTGACCCTCCCCAGTTTTTGCTCATATAATCCCTCCGTCCACTCATCAGCTGCTTGGCCCAGTGCCTGGCTGTGGACCTCTGCATCTGCTTCCATCAGGTACTGAACGAAAGGCTCCATGCTGACAATGAGGGCAGTCACCAGACTGATCACAGGAGACCAGTTCAGACACCCTCTCCACCATTACCAGCAGTCTTAGCTGGGGTCGTCCCCTTGGATTCCTGGCACTAGCTTTCTCCCCAACCCCACAATGGCCTCCCTCTATCAAGATATCAATACTAAGATATTGTATATTCCTTTATATTTAATTTGTTCCCAAGTAATTTAGAGTAGTGGTATGTATTTCATTTCTGGTGCTAATACTTTGTTTCTGTGAGACTCTAGACAGGTACATATATATGAATGAAAATTGAGGGTGACTATTTGGGAAGAAGGGAACTAGCAGGAGTTGTGTATCAGGACAGGAGAGAGTAATATACGGTAATCCTGTGTAACAATGTCACAATGAAACCTACTCCTTTTATAATAAATACAAGTTGATAATAAACATTAAGAAAGTTGAGACTACAGAAATGACCCAGTCAGTAAAATTCTTGCCTGCAAACACAAAGATCTGAGCTATGTCTCCAGAACCTACATAAAAATGCAGGGCATAGGACTGTATGCCTCAAATCCAGGGAGGAAGAGATAGGAGGATCCCTGGGCTTGTGGCCAGCAAATCTAGCCCAACTAATGAACTTCAGACCAATGAAAGACCCCATCACAAAAAAGATGGATAGCATTTTGGTAACATTACCTTAGGTTGTACTTGGGCTAGCCTACTCTCTCTCTCTGTCTGTCTTTCTGTCTCTCTGTCTCTGTCTCTCTCTTTCTCACATAGACATACACACACAGAGAGAGACTGCAAGTGGTAATCAATAAATATTTTCTTTCCTTGAAACATGTTAATTACCATGTTAATTACTTTTCTTTGGGAAAACCCTTTTAACTGTAGCAGTGTTTAAGTTTGCAACCCACTTACTAATGATTCCATTTTAAAATGATACCACACTATTGCATGGAGCGTGCAGGTCCCTTACAAAAGGATACCCAGTTTCTCAGGGTTGTCTCTCCTGCACAGACACCATTCACTGCACTTACCTGTTTCTTTAATCACTGAAGACATTGTTCCAGTTGTTTTGAAATAACTGTTATTTGTTAGATCACTGAAAAAAATGGAAATATTTGGGGAAATACTTGAGATGGCCCAGCAGTATTAAGAACACTGGCTGCTCTTCCAGAGGACTTGGGTTCAATTCCCAGTACCTATGTAGCAGCTCACAATTGTTTGTAATTCCAGCTCCAGGGTAATTGCTGCCCCCTTCTGGCCTCTTCAGGCACTTCATGCACATAGCACACATACACATATGTAGGCAAACACTCACACACATAAAAATAAATACAAAGGTTCAAGCACATTTTTAGAAACATGAAAACACTGCATGTTTATTATCTCTTATCTCTAACTCTCCTCCTGTGTATAGGTTCGAGTTTCAAATCCTAATTGTTTCTCTTTCTCTGAAAAACTTTCCAGGCAAATCTATTGGTGGCAAATGTTTTCTTTATTTCTTTTTTATTTGAGAAAAGATTTCCTTTTGGATTTTAAAGGATGTCTTCAATGGATAAAGAGTTCTACACTGGTGGATTATTCTGAGAAGAGGTGCAATATGCCACTCACGCTGGGTCCTGGGTGACTTTATGTGCAGATGTTTTATTTCACCTGATTGAATTTTCTCCAGAAGTTACAGGCCATCTTTTCCTGGTCATTCAAATGGAAGACACCCTTTTACTGGATGCTGGGTCTAACACAGATTAGAGTATCATCTTGTTTAGTTGCTTTTACAAAGTGCTGAAGTTTATTTTAGCAGGCAGCTAAGCTGCTCGCAGATCAGATCTTTTCAAGGTTAGTTTTTTTCTTTGTGAAAACATATTTAAAGATTTTTCTGCTAGGCATGATGGTATATATGTACTTCTAGCACTTAAGAGGCTGAGGCAGCAGGAGATTTGTGAGTTTGAGGACAGTCTAGGCTACATAAAGAGACACCATCTCAAGGAGGAGAAGGAGGAGGAAGAAGAGCAGGAGAAAGGAAGAGAGAGGGGAGGAGGAGGAGGCATTATTGCCTAAAGTTATCTTAGCCTAACCATGTAGTAGTCGCCATTCTGAGGGCCCCTTAAAGTCTCTGGGTTCCTTGAGGTCTCTCTACTCCAACTGAACTGAATACAGATTTATCTTATTCCTGAATGAGCTCTGGGAAATTGTTTAGTTTGCAGTGCACATGTGGTTTTCTGCCCAGCTTTGCTGAGTCTACCCCATGCTCATGTGGCTGAATGCTGCATGGCTGTCTAAAGGGAACCCTGTGCAGATCCCAGAGCCTGCCTACCGCTCCCTCCTTCCTCCCCGATACACAGGCCTGGAAGTACCAGCAGCTTCCCCTTCTCCAGCTTTAACTGCTTCCTTTCTAGCAGCCCCTGCTTGTCTCTGGTTCTCCTCTCCTTGCCCCGCTCCCCACAGGGCCTCTGTCAGGCAGTTGGGGCCCTGGCTGCTCATTCTCTCTGGCATCTTCTGTTTCCTGTGCTCTGCCCAATTGCTCAGTTGTCTCCCCACAAGAGTCAGTTCAAAGTTAGTGGTTCCCTCAGACCCAGAAGCAGAATGTTCCAGCATTCCGTGTTCGAAGACACATAACTACATTAGTTTTCTTTACTTTTAAAAGTTTATATGAATATGTGTGTGCGTGCCTGCTTGTATGTAAGTGTACCACATGTATCCGGTTGACTGTGGAGACCAGCAGAGGAGACTGGTGTTAAAGGCAGCTGTAAGCCACAGATATGCATTCTTGGAACCAAACCCTGGGGCCTATGTAAGAGCAGCAAGTGCTCTTAACTGCTGAGCCATCTTTCTGGCCCCATCATTAGTTTTATTTAGAGAATTTCATGATAAACAAGAGACTGGCAAATGGTTTACTGGTAAAGTGTTTGAAGTGCAAACATCAGAGTCTAAGTTAAATCCCAGAAGCTACATGAAAAAGCCAGGCAAAGTGTGCACACCTGTAACCCCAAGACTGGGGAGTTAGAGACAGGAACATCTTCGGGGTTCCCTGTCCAGCCAGCCCAGCCTAATCAGTTGGCCTCAGGTCCCAATAAAAGATCCTCTTTCAAAAAACAGGGTAGATGGCTCCTCTCACCTCCAAATGCACGTGTTGTACACATACATGCACACACACACACACACACACACACACACACACACCTATGCACACACAGTCTGGAAGTTGCTGAGTTTCATGGGTGGTTGATTCTCTTTTTCCCCCACAGAAGATACTCATTTAGACCACAGCATTGGGAAAATAGGAACTCGGCATCTCTGGGTAACACGAATATGGTAGCTAGTGAGGGAGGGAACCAGCTCAGAGAAATTATCAGTGCCCAGAGCTTGTGTCAGCATGAAGCCAACACATACACAGAGAAGGGGCCAGCAGACACTTTTCTGTCAAAAGCCACAGAGTACCCGTAGTAGGCTCCATAGTGTCTGTGGCCAGGGGAGACACAGCACTACACTGTTGCCTGAAACTCCAGGGCTCTGTCTTATGGACCCACAGTGAGATCTGGGCATCTTGACACCTGTAGCAGAGACTGCAGCACAAGTCAGCCTAGAGCAGACTTAGGCTTATTAAGTAAAGATGAGAGAGAGAGCCTTGGCACGTGCTTTTGATTAAGCTCAGGCACTCAGGGAGGGGGGCTGCTTAAGAGGAGGACAAGCAATAGGCTTCTCAAGTGGAGAGTCTTGCCAAAGTGCAAAGCTGGGTATGTGGTTTTGTAATGCTTAAAGGAGATTGTGGATAGGCAGGCTCAAAGACCATGGAAGCTGAACAATGAAGTCAATGAGTATGAGCTTGTTTGTGTATCTCTTCTTCTTCTTCTTCTTCTTCTTCTTCTTCTTCTTCTTCTTCTTCTTCTTCTTCTTCTTCTTCTTCCTTCTTCCTTCTTCCTTCTTCCTTTTCTCTTCTTCTTCCTCCTCCTCTTCCCTGCTTCTTTTTCCTCTTTTTCTTTTCCTTTTTAGTTTTTTCATGACAGGGTTTTCCTGTGTAGCCCTGGCTGCCCTGGAACTCACTCGGTAGACCAGGCTGGCCTTGAACTCAGAGATCCACCTGCCTCTGCCTCCTGAGTGATGGGATTAAAGTTGTGTGCCACCACCACCCTGCAGTTTGCATATTCTTATCTTAAAGCATTTTCTTTTGTAACTGAGACTCTGAGGTGGTTTACAAGTTGTCTTTCCAAGTTTAGGGATGAGGAAGTGTACGGAGGTTAACTTCAAAGATTACCTAGGATTTTGTTTTATCACGGGTATCCAAGCTGTTCTCTGCAAATGATCTGTGCCCATTATGTCAGTAGGGTTGGGGTTCTTGATTCTCAACCACTGAAACATGTAAATTAGATCTCAGCATAAGGCACTCCCTTCCTCTGACCTCTCAGTTTTGTCTGCTCTCCATCCTGCCACGATAGGACCCACACATCCTCTGGTCTTTTTTTAACGTGGCCTTTTGCAAACTCCTAGCTCACACCACCAACTGAAAACAGTTGGCGGGCCACATCTTCCCTACAGGCTGCCCCTTACTAACCCCTCAATGGAGTAGCGGAATAAGCTATTCACAGAAGAAAATTTAAAATATTAGTGCTCATAAGAAGAGTGCTCAGCTGCCCTAATAATCAGATAAACACCATTGATAGCTTCCAGGAAGAACATTTCACACCAGTCTGATGGGTAAAAATTTAAAAGACTCATGATATTGAGGACAAAGGTAAGAGGGAGCTGCAGTTCACACCCACTGCTGGTTAGGGTGTGAATTAATTCAGCCACTTTGGAAGGCAATTTGTCCATATTCAAAGCAGAATTGGCATTGAAAATGTGTGTTCACAGAGACTCTGCGATGCCACGTCCACGTCTATTATCCAGAGAGAATTGCTTGTAATTGCTGCATTGTTTGTAATAGGAAAGTAAATTGGAAACAACTTCCATCTCCACACACGCTTATGGGCATGGTTACATCTTGGAAAACACACTGTTGAGTGAGAAAGCTTTAGTGCAGGAACGTTTATAAAAATGTTTCAAAACACTGCTAGCAACACTCTGAGTTATTCATGCCTACCTCTTTCTGTAGGTGTAAGCATGAGCAAAGAGGCTTCGGAAAGTAACCCCAAGTCTAGAAGGGGGGAAATTTAACGGTACCCACAGTGACAAGAATGTCCTGGGACGGGGGCAAGAGAGAATCCTCATCTGCAATGTTCTCTCTTATGATAGTAACACTCGTTGCACCTAGGTGATGACCATGTTATGTCCTTCTCTTGTATCTAGAGTCTTATGAAAGAATGGTCCAGACAACCCAGTGCCAGCTGCAGATATAAAAATGGGGGTTAAGTTTTGTTTTTTTTTTTTTTTTTTTTTACTTTTAAGAGAGAGATTGGAGTCATGCAAGTGGCCTTGCTACCCAGGGACTCCTGGCTGTCTGATAGAGGCAAGTTGCTTCTCCTCTGGGCTTCAGCTTAAACAGCTTTGGAGTGAAGGTCACAAAGTTTTCAAATGCAGATTTCTGTTGCACACCCATTACCAATCTTTATTCAGCGCAATCAATGTGAATAGAAAACACAAGAGTGGGTGATGTGGGATTCCCCCTCTGTATGCCGTGAATACTATTGGTTAATAAAGAAACTGGGTTGGCCTGATAGGGTAGAACAGAGCTAGGTGGGGAAAACTAAACTGAATGCTGGGAGGAAGAAGGCAGAGTGAGGAGAAGCCATGGAGCCCGGCAGGAGACAGAGGCTGGAATTTTACCCGGTAAGCCACAGCCACGTGGTAAAACACAGATGAATAGAAATGGGTTAAAATAAGATGTAAGAGTTAGCCAATAAGAAGCTAGAGCTAATGGGCCAAGCAGTGTTTTTGTGTGGTTATTTAGGGAGTCTGGGCCTTCTGGAAATGAATAAGTGGCCTTCTACTACAAGTGGGTCACCTTGCAGGGGGCCAGGTGCAGAGGAGTGCCAGGTAATGTTCAACAGGTTTGCGGCTTCTATTTGGGATGACAAGATTCTCCAGCACCATGTCTGCCAGCATGCCGTGGTTGTGGTGTCTCTTGACAGCAATAAAAGCCCTAAGACATAAGGCAAGCCCCTGGCACCCTGAGTCCCTAACAGTTCTAGCCTGCCCCTAGTCAATGAACCCTGGACCTGCCAGGCTGTGTGCCGTGCTCAGAAAAAGTAAGAGCTACAGCTCTTTTTCTGAGAAGCCAGGCTCTGTTCTAGGCGTCGGTGCCCGTGTTAAGTGCTCATCCTGATGATTATAGCCTAATGGCTACCAAGCTCTCAGTAGAGAAAGAAAGGGTGAAACGGAGGTAGCAGCATATTATCCCATTTCAGTGGCATAGGATGGGGGATGGCTGGCACCCTCTTGCCCCAGAAAGCAAAGATGCATTAATATAAATTAGAAGACTCTCTGGGGCAGAAGCGGTGGGGGTGAGGGGGCTCCCGGCAGGCTTCTCGCTCTCAATTGCCACTTTGTCAGGGTCCATCAGAGAGAAAAATCAGCCCGGGGCTTTTAATGTGCAGTTTGGAGAATTAGTTTCAATTAGCAGAGGGACATTTTAAATCTCGGAAAATAGTCAGCTTTCATGGACTCCATTTAGCATGTAAAAGTCATTCTCGATATTAATAGAATCATAGCATGTAAAATGAGAAGGGACCTTAGAGATGACCCTGGGCCTCCCTTGATTGTACACTGGGCACTGGATGATTTTGTCTACATGGCAAATATTTTGAGAGGCATTACAGGGACTCCAAAGTCAGCCTCTGGGTCCTCATGCCTGGTCTGCTTTCTTTCCATCTATCCGCTCTGGCCTCCTTTCTGTGCTGTGGAGGTGGGGTGGGCAGCACACATTTCTAGCTGTGTGCATGGTTGTGAATGTGCGTTTATCAATGGCAGAGGAACAAAATGCAATGGGCTCATATACCAACAAAGAAAAAGCAAAAGTACAGCTAGAATATGGAAGTGCGGAGAAAAAATATTGCATGCAGCAAGTAATGAGAACACGGGCCATCTTCAGAGCTATGCCCTTCTCAAACAAAGAATCATCAGACTATGTGTGTGTGTGTGTGTGTGTGTGTGTATGTGTGTGTGTGTGTGTGTGTGTGTAGGCCTCGGGTCAGTTCCAGATACCTTCCTCCGTGACACCCCACCCTAAGTTTTGAGGCATAGCCTATCACTAAACTAAACCTGTTTCAGCTAGACTGTGGCTCTGGAGCCCCGGCACCTCTCCACCTTGCTCATCCTCAGCACTGGGGTTACAGCGTCTGCCTCCATGCTCAGTTTTTAAAAATGGGTATGAACTCAGATCCTCGTATTTGTGCTGCGCTGCCCAAGGGCCGCTGACACAGATCACACAGCAGCAGTCTGGACACACGTGCTCACTCTGTTCCACACCCCAGGAGCAAGCTTGTGTGGGCCCCTCTGGATGTGTTCCTGGAACTGCTAGATGAGATCCATGCTACCACCTTGTGGGGGTTTGCTCCAGTGGAGAATTAGGTAAAGTGGCTCTCTCTATGGAAGAAATCATCAATGACAGCCCAAGGTGAAAGGTGGTCCTGGCACCCGCCCCACCCATGTTGCACTGTGTAGCACCCTGGGATGGTACTGCAGGGGTAAAGCTGAGACTGGGGAGGTGGCTCGGTCAGTAAAGTGCTTGCTGAGCTAGCGTGGGGTCCTGAGTTCAATTCCCATGTAAAGAGGTTGGGCATACATGGCACATGCGTGTCATCCCAAAGCTAGAGAGGTGGAGACAGGCTCATTCCCTGGAGTTCACTGAGAAGCCGGTACAACCTAACTGGCTGATCTCCAGGCTTAGAGAGACCCTGCCTTAGAAAACGAAGTGGAGAGCAACAGAGGAAGACACCCAAGGTTAACTTGACGTCCGCACACATGTACACATGCATTGTGCATTCATGCACATGCACACGCCCCCCCCCACGGGGTCGGGGCGGGGCTCTGCTTGTTCTGCCCCTCACACTGCCATCCCTTTTGCTAACTGACCTCACTGTTTATCTTTTTCTCGGCTTAGAGGCCAAGACCCTTTGTCTTTAACCAGTGCATGGTAATATAGTCGTCCTCCCACTAGTCAGCCGGGAGAAACCCAGTCATTCATTTCTTAGAGGTGCCAAGAAGATGTTTTATTTGTTGTTCTACAGATATATTGAGATGGCTACGCTAGGGAAAAATATGTGCAACCATGCTAACTCCCTTGTTTACCACCGTGGCATGGTAAAAATTAACTGCTGTGGTCAAGGTTACCCTTCCTTTCTGGCTCCACTGGTGAGCTAAGGTGTAATTGGGAGAACAAAGTGCAAACGTGTTTACCAGTGACATGTCTGTTGGGGAATGTGTTTCAACTGTACAGTGGTGGGGTGGGTTGTGCAACTGGAAGCCTGGGAATCACACAGGTAAATAAAAAACAAGGCGTGGTAGTGGTTTGGCTTTTATTCTGTCTGTGGTTGGCTATGGGTTCCCTTAGCTGTCTGACCTACTCTCTCGCTCTGTCTCTGTCTCTTTCTGTCTTTGTCTCTGTCTCTGTCTGTCTCTCTCTCTCTGTGTGTCTCTCTGTGTCTGTCTCTGTCTCTCTCTCTGTGTGTGTGTGTCTCTCTCTCTCTGTTTATGTGTGTTATGTTCTCCAGGAGAAAGTTCTGGGAACAGTCTTTCCTGCAGTTTTTATTGAGCACCTATGCCTGTCCCTCCTTAAGGAAGGCATCCCATGCACAGTATCCTGACCCCTGTAAGACAGCTGCCTGCAGGACCCTTTCCTTTAGAAGGATGTCATGTGGCTCATAATGTTTTAATTCATAAATTTATTATATATTTCTGAGGGTTGGGTGAGTGGCCTGGTGTTGCCATGTCACCAAGAATCACCAGCCAGAAGTTTCCTTTGCGCCTCAGAAGAAATTCCTGCCTCCTTGGAGAACATAGAAGGAGGAGGAAGATGGGAGCTGGACAGCAGCTGGCTAGAGCTGTTGGAGACCTGAGCCCCACGTTGGGCACCAATCTGTTGTAAGGAGGGGGGCCACTTGTTGGTTCCTGGCCACTTAGCCCTGAAAAAAATCACATAGATACTGTGTTAATTAAATCACTGCTTGGCCCATTAGCTCTAGCTTCTTATCGGCTAACTCTTACATCCTAATTTAACCCATTTTTATTAATCTGTGTATCACCACGTGGCTGTGGCTTACCGGCTAAAGTTCCATCTGGCTCCAGTGGGGCTGCATGGCTTCTCTCTGACTCCATCTCCTTTCTCCCAGCATTCTGTTTAGTTTTCCCTGCCAGGCTCTGTTCCCCAAAGCAGTTTCTTCATTAACCAATGATATTGACAGCATACAGAAGGGAATCCCACATCAGATGTTACTGTCTAGTGGTAGGGGGTAGGGGTGGAGGCTGCTGCTTGTCTCTGGAGTTAGAGAGCACAGAAACCCCAGGGAAGGTTGGAAGTCCAGAGCCTACTTTCTGCATGAGTGACTTGGGGGCTGGATGGGAACTGGTAATTAGGGACAAACTTTCCTGCCACTGGGGTAGCTGTCAGTTGGTGATTATTGGCTGGCTGGCCTCTGCTGGTGTCTCTGGACAGTGGAATAGCTGGGAACGGGACCAACATCCAGCAGGTAGCAGTTGTGCAGTTACTGGCTGGACTTTGGTCTCTAACAGTGGGGTCCTGGAATGCTGGCCACACTCAGGGTGAAGGTTGTCTCCTGTTCACACACAGGTCTGCAGTGACTTTTTTTTTCCAGATGTGTGTGGGGACTCCAGTTCTTTTTTTTAAAGACACCTCAGAAGACCAGTGTGTCCCCTCACCATGGGGCAGAGGAGGCTGCTGTTGGGGCATTCTACCAACTCAGGGGCTCACTGGGTCACTAGAGACCGCTGAATTCTACTTCCCACTAGCACTCATAGGGGGTGTCATGTCCTCCACAGCTTTGAGAGAGGTGGGTATAGAATCTCATCACTCTGCAGGCTATTCCATTAGAGAAGTGAGCACAATGATCTTCACTAACTCAGTGGTGAGGCTAATAGCATCACACACCCTCATTCCCATAGTACACATGCTCCTGCCTCAGGCCACAGGGCTCTGCAGACCTGGGGGCCTCCTCTAAATCTCATGAAGGGACCTGGAGGTTGAGACTTGAGATGACAATCCTGGGGAAGTCAAGTCTATCTCAGGCATGCTCCGGACACCCTGCGAACAGGTAAGGGCCAGGCAAGGCTATGCAGAACAGAACTGGGAAGTGGAGAAGCCAGCCACAAAGGGGTAGTGTGTTAGGGAGAGAGAGGCCAGGAGCTAAGACTTTCTCCATCAGCAAAGTGATCAAGTCATGAGCAAGCTCTCTGAAAACGTCACTGTTGTTTGGCGTGTGGTGGTTGTTGTTGGTATTGGTTTGGGGGTTTTTAATTGTTGTTTTTGGTAGATGTCTTAGGGTTACTATTGTTGTGGTGAAACACCACGACCAAAGGCAACTTAAGGAGGACAGGGTTTATTTGGCTTACACTTCCATGTCACAGTTCATCATTGTGACAGGAACTCAAACAAGGCAGGAACCTGGAGGCAGGAGCTGATGCAGAGAGGTCACAGAGGAGTGCTGCTTACTGGCTTGCTCCCGGGTGGCTTGTTCAGCGTGCTTTCTTATAGAACCCAGAACCACTAGCCCAGCAATGGCACCACTCACAGTAGGCTGGGCCCACCTCCATCAATCACTAATTAAGAAAATGCCTACTGAGGTTCCTTCCTCTCAAATGATAGCCTGTGTCAAGTTGGCACAAATCTACCCAGCACAATAGGTTTTTTGTTATTGTTTATTTGTTTTTGTTTTTGGTACTAGACCTCATATACCCCAGGCTAATCTTCATCTCCTTATGCATCCTTTTTGATCTCCATGTTCCCCAAGCCTGTGATTGCTGCTGTGCAAGGGATTGTAGCCAGGGGTTCATATAAGCTAGGCAAGCACTCTGTCAAGGGAGTTTATCCCCATTTCCCAGCCCCACCCTCTTGTTCAAATTCTTTACTGATCCCATAGATTAATTTTCTCACTCACTAAGCACGTATGTCCCCACCATGTTCTTGTTTCAGAGCTGGGAACACACTGATCAGTCACCAGTCCTGACCTTGGCTGGTGGTGGCCCCTTCTCCCATCCAGTGATGGTGAGTTCAATCCCCTTTGCACTCCTACCTCCCTATTTCCCGTTGAAGGGTTTCAGGAGAGCAAGGAGACAAGCCAAGTCCCGCCTCTCACAACCCACGCTACTACAGGGTAATCTATTCTAAGGCCAGCTGATTAAGTTAACTCTGGGGCACATAAGCAACACACTGATAGGTCCCAGAGAGTCGGATGCAGACATTTTCAGAGTGGGTCGTTAGTCTCTCCTCAGAGGCCTCCTTAGGGCCCATGCCTAAACTGAGACTTGAAGAGAGAGAGAGAGCTCAGGAATTCTCGGGGCTGGCGTGACATCAGAGTTCCTAGGCTTAACAGACAGATCTCTTCAGTGTCCTCCTGAAAGGGCAGGGAGGCAGCTGATGGTAGTAGGGGTTAGAAATAGGCTTCCTTTTGCAAAGAAGACAAAACCTTGCAGGGCTCAATTGGAAGGGTCAAAGTTGAAGAAAGCAGTGACCACCCATCTCCCACTTTGCCCTGGAGCCAGGGCAGCACCAGCCAGTGGCATGCCCCCAGGCAGGTTTTGAGGAGCACACTGCATGGGCAGAGAGAGCCCATGGCTGTCTTTGGAAGCATGAGGGGATGCTGGAAGAAGCCTGGCAGACATGGAGCGATGGAGGACCTCGCACGTAATAAAGCTGGCAGGCCCGCCCAAAGGCTCGCACTGTACTCTGAAGCTATCTTCAATTTGGCCCAAACCCCAGGGTTGGAGCCAGAAAGAAGACCTCAAGTTGGAGATGGAGGCAGGGGCGGGGTGAGGGCAGTGGGTATTGTTGTTTCCTAACATGCTAAGCTAATTTATTTGTTTTGACTTGCGCCTTTTAAACAGGGTTTCATCATTTCATGTGTTTTCCATCTTATCCCGTTACACAGGCAGGAACCCCTGTATTTGTTTACTCGTGGGAGGCTTCCCACCCCCAAAGTCCCACTTAGGCAGCTGGGCAGGGAGATGGTATTTTGATAGCCGGTGCTTGCAGCTGCCTTGCTGCCTTCTCCGTTTTCACTCCCCTTGGTGATCTGAACCACCGCCATCACCTTTCCGTGTTATGTCCACTCGAGAGAGAATTCCATGCAGGAGCATGCACAGACCTCCTCCTGCCTCCACCCTGCCACTCCCCTTCAGCTGACCTCCAGTGGCAGAGGAGCCCCTTTGCCCTAGAGAAAGCACTGCCTTTGTGCCCCTGATAGATACCCAGTCTATGAGGCAATCTCATCGTGCAGAGCAGGAAGGACTTTAGTGCAACGACATGCTAAGCAGAGAAGCAAGTGGTAGTGAACTGATCTAGGAAGATGTACAGTTGTCCAAGCTACCATCTTGGTGTGCTCATGCCTTACCAACTGAAGGCAAGCCTAGAAGAAACCCCAGATAAACTCCCAATGCTGCCTATGTGTGGAGGGATGATGGGGAGGGGGCTACAGACAAACAAACTTAATCTTGAGTTCATTAAGCATGATGTGACTGTCATTAAAAGAAAAATAGATTGTACGACTTATTTTTTAAAAGATGGATACATTGTTATTTTGTGTGTTTTATTTTATGTGTTTGATCTGTTTGTCTGTGCATCACACATGTAGTGCCCATTGCAGCCTAAAGGGGGCATTGGAGCCCCCAGGATCTGGAGCTACAGCTGCCCTGTGATGCTGGGACTAGAACCTGGGTCCTTGGCAAGAGCAGCAGCCGGTGCTCTTAGCTCCTGAATCTTCTCTCCAGGCCGTATATATAACTCCAGCCGGCTGAAGACAGCTCCATTTTCTAACACAGACTAGGAGAGAATAAAAACAAAAAGCTAAAGAGAAAATAATGGATCAGAACAGCTGAAGTAAATCTGATTGTAACAGCAGTTACAAGAAATGTAAATTGCTTGAATCAATTAAAAGAAAGCCTTTCATTTTAGATTTAAAAAAAAAAGAGGGCACCAGTAATAAAATGATTCAGGAGATGGGCTTAAAATAAAAGGATGTCAAGAAGGCAATGCAGCCATGTGGGAGTCAACATAAATTTAAGGTAACAACCTTTGGGGGGTGATTATTTTTATTATTTTTTAAATTAAAATATAATTACATCATTTCCCCCTTTCCTTTCTTCTAACCTCTCCCGTATTCCCAACCCCCTTTCAAATTCATGGCTTCATTTTCTTTAGTAGTTATTGTTCTCTCTCTCTCTCTCTCTCTCTCTCTCTCTCTCTCTCTCTCTCTCTCTCTCTCTCTCTTTCTCTCACATACACACACACATGCACGCAGCACACACATGCACACACATGCACACACGCACTCACACACGGGCGCGCACATGCACACATGCAGAACCTACTGAGTTCGTTTTTGTGTTGGATAACCAGTTAGGAAGCTCCTCCCGGGGGAGGAATGGTTCTGCTCACAGCATCCCTTAATTGCCTCTAGTTGTTTGGGCCCTGCGAGAGTCCCCTTCCTGCAGTGCCCTGTCTATCAGTGTTGTCCTTGTTCAGGTCTGGTTTGGGTGGCCATATTGTTGAGGTACAGTGGATGAAATTTTCCCATTATTTCTGGGGCAGTCTCACAGCTGACTTCCTGGTCCTCTGGCTCCTACAATCTTTCCACTTCTGAGATGTCCCCTGAGCCTTAGGAGCAGGAGTCTCTCTTCTGGGTCTAGGCTCCCCAGAATCAATTATTCTCTCCATTTAAACAGTTGTGGTTTTCATAACAGTCTGTGTCTGCTGCAAAGAGAAGCTTCATTGATGCGGCGAGAGCTTTCCTCACCTGTGGATGTGAGGATAAGTATTTAGGACACAGGAATTGTGCCAGTTTAGTGAAATGCCACTGGTATGTTCTCCTCTAAGATCCACGGCCTCCCCAGCTCAGAGCAGTCCACTAAGTCTCTAGTGCCAGGCTTGATTTACCCCTGTTGAGTCCAATCAGGCAGCTGGTGGTTACTGCCGGTACACGAGTGCTGCTATGACTCCTCTCAGTATGTCTTGTAGTTGTCTTGTCATTGTAGTTCACTGGCTTGTCGCAGCTGAGTAGGACCTGTTGGTTGTTCCCCTTTCCTGGGAGCTTGCAGCACCTTCTGGTACCCATGAGATCTAGTTCTCGGGGAGTAGGCTTCAGGTCAGATCCAACTCAAGTCATCTAAGTCTTGTCCAGAGTGCATGGTGTCGTTAGTTATAGGAGCTTACTGTTAACTAACATAGGGAGGAGACAAAGGGCAACAGCAAAAGCCTACATTGTTCGGGAAATCATTTGGATTCTCCCTGACCAACAGCTTAAGAGAGGGTTCCTCATGCCTGGTGTTGGGATTTTGTTAGGTGGCCAATGACTCTTTGGGGAACATTGTCAACCCAAATGGCACAGCTTTGTTTAATGTATATGCATGGACATATACATTATATTATATACATGGATATATATTAAATGTAAACTTAGGTAAATAAAAATAATATGGTTCCTTGTGACATTTTCAAATATCCTTGATGTTATCTGTCCCTCCTCCCTTTCTTCTTCTCTATTAACTTGTCTCCTTCCTCCTCTTTCCACAACTAGAGCCACCATCCCTGTTTTTCCCCTTCTTATCACTGTGTCCTGCTTTTCCCTCCTCGCCTTCTGCACGGTCCCTCTTTACTCGCCTGGTTTCTGCAGTTGCTCCAGTTCAGCTGCTCATCTTTGTCTTTGGAGCTCGGACTCGCAGACGAGAGAGAACTTGCGGTATGTGTCTCTCTAGGCCCGAACTTTCTCATGCAATGTAGTATCTCCAGCTCCAACCATTTATCTGTATATCTCATTTTTCTTTTCAGTTGAATAGTATTCCATTGTATATTTGTACCACATTTTCATTACTCATTTGTCTATTAAAGGGCATTGAAGTTTTTTTTTAAAATAACAGTCTTTAAAGGTCTCCCCAAATAAACTTTGAAGTTGGAAATATCATGTGAGTTAAAGAAGAGACACTTTGTGTAGTGAACAGGGACAGACAACATAATAAAACCATACTGGAGAGCTAACCCTAGCAGTGCACCCCGGGATGATGAGATGGCTTCCTCGACCAACCTGGGGGGCAACCCATGCAGGGCCTGTTATAGACAACCAAGGAGAAAAGCTGCTGAGGGCTGTGGCCTCTGAGAGGAGTGAAACGAAAGTGACCTGATGACCCCACATCCTGAATCTAACTCTTTTCCAAGGAGCGTGCACCCTGTCTCCAGGACACAGGGAAAATATACTCAAAATAGAAAGCTGAGCGCTATTGGGCTGGACATTTTAGTTGTAATTTAAGGATGCAAGAAGGTGTCTGTGTGTGTGTGTGTATGTGTGTGTGTGTGTGTGTGTGTGTGCACTCATAGAGGTCTCAGATTGATGGAAGAATTTTCTTCAATTGCTCTTCGACCTTTTTCAGAGGTTGAGGTATGGGTCTCAATTAGACCCAGAGCTCTCAGATATGGGTAGTGTTTTTAAAAACAGATTTAAAAAATATGTGTATACACGTGTGTCTGCATGTGAGTGGGTGTACATGAGTGCAGGTGCCCATGGCAGCCAGAGGTGATGGGCACCCTGACGCTAAAGTTACAGGGGATTATGAGCTGCCGAATGTGGATGCTCAGAATCAAGCCTGGGTTCACAGAAGACCAGCAAGTGCTTTTAACTACATAGCCATCTCTCCAGCTGAGATGGGTAGTCTTCAGAGCCCGCTTGTTCCCTATCTCCACCTTCTAAGGCTGCAATTCACAACAGGATGCCTGTCCATGTAGTAGAAGACCACTTGCTTATTCCTGGCTGCTCAGCCCTGAAATAATCACACAGAAACCATATTATTTGCAATACTGTTTGGCCAATAGCTTAAATGTATTTCTGGCTAACCCATATCTTAAATTAACCCATCTCCATTAATCTGTGTATTACCACAAGACTGTGACTTACCCAGATAAAGTTCCAGCATCTGTCTCCGATGGGGCTCCATGGCTTCATCTTGACTCTATCTTCTTTCTTCCAGCATTCAGTTTAGTTTTCCCCACCTAGCTAAGTTCTGCCTTGCTATAGGTCAAAGCAGTTTCTTTATTAACCAATGGTATTCATAACATACAGAGGGGAATCCCACATCATGCCCACATGGTGTTTACTGGGGACTGGAGATCTAAGCTCCACCCTCCATGTTTTCACAGCATGGGCTTAGCTTGTTCTCAAGCTCTAGTTGCCTTTCTCACAGAAAGTTTATGCTTGTGATGAAGTTCTCTGTTTATAGAAATGTAACTGGATGCTTTTTGAAGCATTTAAACCCTATCCCAGTTGTGACAGGAGAACGCCTTCACACCATCTCCTCACTCTTGGAGACAGGTCCCCTCTTGAAGCACCTGGACCCTGGCCACTGGGCATCTGCTTTTGTTCACATAGCTTTTGTAGGACCTCATATAATTGGAATCATAAAAGAGTGTGGTATTTTCTGTCTGGCTGCTTTCTCTTGGAATACTAATTGTGAACTTCATTGTCGCATGTATTCAAGATGAGTTAATGTCCCTTTTTAGGGCAGACTGAGGTCTATGGTGCACCATGATGACTTCATGTGCAATGTGTATGGCAAACAATTAGGTCATTTCTAGTTTTCGCTGGTTTAAAAAAAATGCCTTCATGTGGACATATATAAAAGCCCTAGAGTGGAATTGATGGGCCTATGGCATTTAACGTCCAAAGAAAGAACAGATCGGTTTTTCATAACTGCCTGCACAGCCTTGCATTTCCCCCAGCACTGAACGGGGCTCTGGCTGCTTCCAAATGCCCTCATTGACACTTAGTATTGCTGGTGTTTTGCATTTTCAGAAATGAGACTCTGGTTCTCTGGAGTCTTAATTTGACTTTTCTAATCAACCATGCCTGTTAGCAACGTTTCTTATATTTCTTGACCACCTGTATACCTTCTGTGAAGCATCTTTTCAAATAGTTTCATCTAGTTTTTTGCTGTTGTACTTTGGTCAAGCAATGAAATTGTCTTATAACTGGACTATAAAGAATGGTTATATATTCTAGATGCAACTCCCCTTTTTTCAAGTATACATTTTACAAACACCCTTTCTTAGTCCTATAGCTTCTGTTTTCAGTTTCCTCATAGTGATACTCAATTTATATTTTTTCTTTATACATTTTTGATAACCATAAAGAAATTTATTTGAAGGTAATTTTTTTCTTTTCATCTGATGATTTTTTTTTTGAAAAAATATTCTCCCACAGTCTCAGTATGCACTGTTGTCTTCTGTTGAGCAAATCTGTTCTTAACCTAAGGCCACAGCCATCTCCTTTCTCACTTGTACAACTTTTACAGCATAGATTTTTCATTTTGTCTGTGACACATTTGAAGTAACAAGGCATAGGTAAAGGTTAATCTGCATATCTTTCTTGCCGCATATGAATGGTCAATTATTTAAGCATTTGTTGAAGACATTATCTGTGCCCCCATGGAATTACCTTGGAAGCATCATTAAAAGTCAGTTGGCTAGGACTGGAGAGATGGCTCAGTGGTTAAGAATACTTGCTGCGTTTGTAGAGAACCCATGTTCCATTCCCAGTACTCAAGTTAGGTGTGCCACAGCTGCCTGCAACCTCACAGGGAATCTGATACCCTCTTTGGCCTTGATGGGCACGTACACACACACACACTTAGGAACACACACAAAATAAAGTAAAATTTACTATAAAAGTCAATTGGCCATGTAAGTACAGATAAATTTAATTTTTTGCATCTTCATGCCAATACTACACTGTCTTGTTTATGCATCTCTACAGTTACAGACTTTTAAAATGTGTTGGTTCATGTATGTATGTGCATATGAATGTAGCTGCTCACAGAGGCCAGAAGAGGGCGTTGGATTCCCCAGAACTGGAATTGCAGATAGTTGTGAGTCACCTTGTAGATGTTGGGAACTAAACCTGGGTCCTCTTCAAGAGCAGTCATTGCTCTTCACTCTTGAGCCATCTCTTTATATTTTCCCTTATATACTGTTTTAAATAGTATTTAAAAATAAGATAAAAGAAGGTCTTCTACGGATCAGGCGATCCTCAAACTCGCTATGCAGCTGCTGTTGGCTTTGGATTTTTGCTCCTCCTGACTCCATATCCCTGGTGCTGGCAGCACGGGCCCACAGCAGCAGTCCATGATTTTAAATGACAACAAAAACCTCAGTTTTCAAGCTGGGCGCTGGTGGCGCACGCCTTTAATCCCAGCCCTCAGGAGGCAGAGGCAGGCAGATCTTTGTGAGTTTGAGGCCAGCCTGGTCTATAAAGTGAGTTCCAGGACAGGCTTCAAAGCTATACACAGAGAAACCCTGTCTCAAAAAACAGAACAAGAGCAAAAGCTTCCGTTTTCAGTTTTGTCGCTGGTACGTACAGATCCGTGTAACTCACACTGTATCTCTTAACCTGCCTGGATTTCTTACATGCTTATATATTTCTTAAATGCTGTATAGGGAGCAAATATTTTGTTAGTCATTCTCTTTACTTACTTAATTGCTTTGTTTCTCAAGCTGGGTCTCCAGTGAATGAGCATGCTGAACACTCTGGAAAAGAGGGAACCTTCTCGACTTAGTTCTGGCCCAGAGGCTAGCATGCAGTCGCAATGCAGTGTGCCACTGGCTGCTCTGGAGACCCGATATTTCATAGTGACTGTGTGGTTAGTGCTTCGTAGAGCTGACGTAAGCTGGAGTCATGTGGCAAGAGGGAAGCTCACCTGAGAGAATGCCTCTGTCAGATTGGTGTGTAGGCAAGTCCATGCGATGTTTTCTTGACTTATGATTAATATGGGAGGGTCCAGCGCACTGTGTGTGATGCCACCCCTTTAAGCAGGTTGAGCAAGGCCTGGAGAATAAGGAAATAAGAAGCCCTTCTCCGCGGTCTCTGCTGCAGTCCTGCCCCAATGCTTTAGATCCCCCAGTGACGGACTGTGGTGTGGAAGGGTGAGCCAGATAAACCCTTTCCTGCCCAAGCTGCTCTTAGTCATGGCGTTTATCACAGCCACAGAAAGAAAATGAAGACAGTGCCTTTAACTCGATTTAAACCTAATGACCAGTGATGAGGAGCATTACCCAGTAATCAACCCTCCATGTGCCTCCCAAGGGCCTCTAAGCATACAGTTACTTCTTAAAAATTTATTTTATAAGCTTTGTTTATTGAGCCCCATGCCTTATTTATAATATATGGATACATATCCTATAATAGTTATATATATATATTGTTTGCATGTGTACTTCATGGCCTTTTTCTTTAAAAATTATTATTTTATATATGTATATCTATGAATATATAAATACAAAGTGCGATGTTCAGTTAGCACTTCTCACATTTGTGTGTTTTTAGGGATGACCACTGGTACTGGATAACCAAATTGGACCCATCCCAATTCTTCCTCTCTTGGCAGTGACTAATTACCTGTAGCTCTTTGCGTAGGGGTGGAGTTCTATGAGCTTTCCCTTACCCACATTGGGCTACTGCCTGGTGTCATTGTTGAGGTCTTGTTTAGGCATTGTATTACTGAGATGTTGTGGGTGCAACTTCCTATCATTTCCAGGAGACACTGTCTCACAACAGATGTTTTGGTTCTCTGGCTCTTACTGTCTTTCTGCCCCTCTTCGTGATGCTCCCTGAGCCCTAGAATTGGGGTTGTAGATGCGTCAGCTGGAAGTAGACATCCTGCAGTCAGTGCCAGCTGATTTTGAACATCATAGCCTTCTGGAATAGTCTCCATCTGCTGGGAAAGAAGCTGCTTTGATGAGAGGTGAGAGTTATACTTGGGTACAATAGTTAGAAAGCAGTTAGAGATGATGCCGATTTAGGAAAGTGGTCTGTTTTTCCTCTAGATTCCAGGACCTTCCTAGGGCCAGGTGATCATCTAGGTTTATGGTGTCAAACACGACCTTCCTCTTACTGAGTGGGACTCAAGTCCAATGAGACAGCTGGTGGTTACCCCCAAGATGTTAGTGCCACTATTGCTCCTTTAGGGATGTCCTGCCGTGCTGGTCATTGTGTCTCACAGGCGTCACAGCTGGGCAGGACTAGTGATTGCTTTTCTACCTTGACAGCTTGTATGGCACCTTCTGAGACTATGAAAGCTGCCCCTCGGGGAGGAGACGTTCAGGTCAGATCCAGTCCAATTCACCTGAGTCCCGTGTCTGAAGTACCTGGTGTCTTCAGCAGTGACACTTACCTTTAACTTCTCTGTATTGTCCCTTTTCCCAACTAATGTACCTGACAATGGAGCAGAAGATTCTGTATATTTCTAATTGGAGAGTAAGTGTTTACATTTTGGATAAGTTAAATTTATCAAAATTTGCTTTTATACACTGTGGTTTTGGTAACATATGTAAGAAAGAAAGTCTTCCTGCCTTCACATAATAACGTAGTTCTCTTATACCACCATGGGCATTTGTTAAATCAGTTCACCTTTAGTCTATGGGTAAACTGGCTAAATCTACCTCTTTGATGTGTATGTCTGTAACTGAGCCAGGATCTAGCTGCTGTCATGGTTTACTTTGCAGTAGGGTGATACGCTCTTGAAAGAAGTTTGCGGGTATTTTGTTAAGAATTTTTGCCTCAAAGTTCATCAGGAAAACTGGTCTGTAATCCCCCCTACCACATTTTTGGGGTGTCTTTGTCTGCTTTTTATATTAAGGTAGCACTAACTTCATACAAAGTGTTTGGGGGTGTTCACCCCCTCTCCATTTTATAGAATTTTGTAGAATAGTTTGAGAAGCATTGGTGTAAGTTCTTAGAAGTTCTGGCAAAATTCACCAGTGATCCCATCTGGCCCGGACTTTTTTAGTTGGGAGATCTGTAAAGTACTGCTTCAACCACAGTGTTGGTTAAATATCTGCTTACATTGTTTATCACCTCTTAATTTTGGTAGGTCATATGCATCTAGACATACGACTTTCACTGTCTTTAAGCTTTTCCAGTTAGTAGAGTGGGTATGGGTTTTCAAGTAAAGCCCAGTGACTTCCTGAATTTCATTGGTATCTATTGTAATTTCTCCCCTTTCATCTCTAATTTTGTTCATTTGAAACCTTCTCTCCTTCTTCTAGCTAATTTTTTTGGCACATCAATCTGTTTTTCTTTTCAAAGAATCAACCCTTTGTTTCATTGACTCTTTTGTAGTTTTTGTTTGTTTGTGTCCACTTCACTAATTTTTGACTGGATCTTAATGTTTGCTTTCCATCTACTGATTTGGGAGTTGGCTTGTTCTTTTAGTCAGTGCTTTAAGGTATGCTGTTATTTATTTGGGAGCGCTCTGATTTCTTAATGTAGATATTTAAGCTATAGACTTCCCTCTTAGGAAAGTGTTTGGTGCATCCCATACGTTTTGGTATGTTGTATTTTCATTTGATTTAATAATTTTTTATTTCCTTTTTGATCTCTTCAAGGGCTCATTCCTCATTCAATAGGTTATTTCTTACTCTTCATGAATCTGCATGTGCGCTGGGGCTTCTGTTACTGTTAATTTGTAATCTGTTCCATTGTGATCAGATGGCATGCAAGGGATTGCTGCAACTTTCCTGCATTTGTTGAGTCTTGCTTTGAACCTTAGTGTATTATTTATTCCAGAGGAATTTTCATGGGCAGTTGAGAAGAACGTATGCTCTGCAGACTTTGAATGGAATGTTCTGTAAACGTCTGTTAAATACCTTTAATTTATGATGTCATTTGATTCACGCATTTCTTTTATTTCTGTTGAGAAGGCCTGCCAGCTTCTGAGAATGGGGTGTTGAAGCCATCAATCATGGTGTTAGTGTTAATCTGTGACTACACCTACAACAGTATTTGTTTTATGAAACTGGGTACACTTACATTCGGGCATTTATGCTTCGAATCACAGTGTCTTCTTGACTGGTTCCTGTAGTCAGTAGGAAGTAGGCTTCTTAATTACTTTTCACTGCTTTTGGTGTGAAGTCCTTTTTCTCGGGTATCAGGACGTTGACTCCTGCTTATTTCCTAGGTCCATTTGCTTTGACTACTTTTCCCGTTCTTTCACCCCGAGACAGTGTCTGTCTTTTGTGGCGAGGTGCCTTTCTTGGAGGCAGCAAATAGATGCCCCCTGCTTTCTGCCTAACCTCCTCCTCTGTACCTTTTGACAGGGGAGTTGAGAACATTAACGCTCAGAGATCCTTGAAATTCTTCTATTGCTTGCTGGCATCTTGTTGATTCTGTAGTGTTTTCTTTCCTCGTTCCCTCCTGTTTAACTATGATCCTAGCATCATCTTTTCTTCCCCGTGGCCTCAAGGACTTGTTTTTTTGTTTCGACTGAAGGATTCCTTCAAGTGTTTTCTGTAGAGCTGGCTTACTGTCATAAATTCCTTTACCTTTTATTTTTTCTTATCATGGAAAGTTTTCACTTTTCCTTTGATTCTTTTCTTTGATGATTATAGTATTCTGGTTGGCAATTGTTGTCTTTCAGAACAGGAACTACAGCTGTACAGGCACTCCAGGCTCTGAAAGTCTCTGTTGTATTATTCTCAGTTGTTCCGAAGGACCTGCCTTTCTGCGTGACCCTTGCTGCTTTCACGCTCTTCTCTTTGTTCTGGGTGTCAGCGTTTAATTATAGTGTAACAGCAGAAGTTTCTTTATAGTCTTGTCTGTGTGGTGTCCTCCGTGCTTCCTCAGCTAGGCATCGCTCTTCATAGCTCCAGGAAGTTTATATTTCATAGGCAGAGCTACTCAGCTTTCTCTTCTTACATCTAGCTTAGCAAGTTTTATGTTTTCGCTGGCGCTGTTGGTCAATCATGTTTTATATGAGCAGTGATGACGTTGGTCTCGGCAGTGATATGGTGGGGATGTACCTGTTGTTCGGATGGCTTGAAATATTTGCTGTCTGTTCCTCCTTTTCTACCTTCTGCTGTAAGCAGTTCTCAACAGCCTGTCTTGAAAAAAATCCCCCTTTTATTTTTCAACTAAAGAAATTTTGTTATTGCTCCATAAACCACACGATTCACCAAATTCATCTTTAACTTGCTGCCATGTCCTTAACAATGACTTAATTCTGGTGAAAACATAATAGCTTGAGGCTGGGGAGATGTTCGTGCTGGAGAGCACAGGATGCTGTTCTCGAGGACCCAAGTTCAGTTCTCAGCCCCTGGCACCTTTGTAACTCTAGTTCCAGGGGATCTGATGCTCTCTTCTGACCTCCACAGGCACCTGGTGTATTGCACACATTCAGATCAAATACTCATACACATAAAATAAAAATAAGTACATCTTTTTTTTTTAAAGAATCAGCCTTACTGAGTATACATCCATTTTTTCATTTGTGCTATAATTCTCAATTAGTGCTAATATTCTCTAAACAAAATACTCTAATATAAATATATATTAAAATACATGTATATGTCCCTGGTGGTCTAGTGGTTTAAAAAATACATATATATGTATTCTAATAGACTTTGGGATGTCTGCCTAAGAAAACTACAAGCACCGAGTATAATCAAAGCAACTGCCACCCATGAGCTGTGCCCACAGCACACGCTACCACTTGATTACAGAGGTGCAGAAGTAACTATGTCGCCTCCCAAGGATGGACATCTATTCTCTCCCCAGTCTCTGGTGGCCACGGTGGAGCTGGACTCCAGTTTCTTGGTTGTGCTTTGCAACAGAGGAGAGGCTCTTGTTAGAAAGGTCTCTATGTCACTAGCCTCTCCCATCCCTTCTCCTTTGGTGAGGGAAGAGGAGTTCTCATTGGGGCATTTTTATTTAAACATGGCAGTATTTTCAGGGTGTCGCTTTCTAAGGGGCCAAATCTGAGTTATGTAAGGCAAGAGGAAAACCCAGGGAACTCAACTCTATGCCATTCTTGGAACCCTGAGACTCCTGGTTAATCTTCCTTCCTTTCTCCACTTTTCATAGGTTTTCTTGTCTTTTGTGTGTAACATCCAGGGTGCCTAATGGTGCTCATTAAGGTTGCTAGAGAAACAGATCAAACAGATCAATTCTCTTTCTAAACGGGGAAGTCTTTTATGTCTTTAACAAAACAAGCAATGCAGACTTCTAACTATTGTTTTAAATAATATTGAAGTTTGAAGGCATTTAAGAATGCATGCATATAGGGCTCAGTGGTCAACATCTCTTGTTGCACAAAAGATATTTTTGAAATTTTTGTTTTCTGTGTGTGAATGTTTTGCTTCGATACATGCCTGTGTACCATGTGTGTATAGTACCTGTGCAGCCCAGAAGAGGGCGATAGATCCTTTGGAACTGGCACCATGTCAATACTGAGAACCAAATGATGGTCCTCTGGAAGAGGAGCCAGTGCTCTCTTAACTGGAACCTGGAACCTGGAACCATCTCTCCAGATTTGACTTGCTGCCCTTGCAGAGGACCCAGGTTTGGTTCCCAGCACCCACTCTCGGTGGCTCACAACCACATATAACTTCAGTTCCTCAGGTCTGATGCTGTCTCCTGGCTTCCACAGACAGCTATTCTTATGCAATATGTGGACACACACAGGCACACACACATAGACATTAAGTAAATATGTATTTAAAAACAATGCATGTATGAGTTTGCATGTGAACTCAGTCACTGATGTTGACAAGCTTTTATTTGTCTTACCAATTCTGTCTTTTAAAATAATCTTTTTTACTTTACATATTAAACACAGTTCCCATACCCTCCCCACCTTCTGCTCCCCCCACTTTCCACCCACCCCACTCCCCATGCACTCCCTCTTCTTAGAGAGGGTAATGCTTCCCATGGGGAGTCAACAAACTCTGGCACATTACTTGAGGCAAAACCAAATCCTTCCTTTCTATATCTAGGCTGAGCAAGGTATACTACCAAAGAGAATGGGTTCCAAAAAGCCAGTTCAAGCACTAGGGATAAATCCTGGTCCGACTGTGCACCAACCATACAACTGTCACCCACATTTAGAAGGCCTAGTTTGGTCCTATGCAAACTCCCCTGCTGTCAGTCCAGAGTCAGTGAACTCCCACTAGCTCACGTCAGCTGTCTCTGTGGGTGTCCTCATCATGGTCTTGACCCCTTTGCTCATTTTATCGCTCCTCCCTCTCTTTGGCTGGACTCTGGGAGCTTGGCCCAGTGCTTAGCTATGGATCTCTGCATCTGCTGATATCAGTTGCTGGATGAAGGGTCTATCATGACAATTAAGGTAGTCATCAGTCTGATTACAAGGGAAGGCCAGTTTAGGCGTCCCCTCCACTATTGCTTAGAGTCTTAGCTGGGGTCATCCTTGTGGATTCGTGGGGATTTCCATAGTGCCAGGTTTCTCGCCAGCCCCATCATGGCTCTCTCAATCAAGGCATCTCTTTCCTTGTTCTCCCTCTCTGTTCTTCCCCCATCTCGGCCATCCTGTTCCCTCATGTTCTCCCCCCCCCCCTCCAATTCTTACACAGTATGCCTGCAAGAAACATATCCACTTTTTTAAAAATTAGGAACGTTTTGTTTCTAATTGAATTTTAAAAAGCAGCTTTGCTAGCTCCGGGACCTGGGTTGCCTGTTTAGCTTTTGCACATGAAATGCGCCCCTGAGAAGTCACTATTCCCCCTGGATACAACCAAGCAGTCTTCACGTTCTACTATGGAGTTGCTCTGCCTTTGAGTCAGGCTGTTTGGCTGTGTGGTCTGTAAGTGTGGGTTCTCCTCATGGTTCAGTTTCTCTTATTTGGGGGTTCTTGTATCTATTCATTGTCATTTCATAAAATCCTAGAAGCATTCAGGCACATCTTCAGATATATTTGTTATATTATGGGCCTGTGTGTGCACGTCTGTGCGCGTGCATATTTATGTACTAGTGTGTGTCTCGTGAGTGTGGGGGCCGTATTTGCTCACACGGTGCTGGGAGCAGAACTTGGGTTCTCTGGAAGAACAATAGATGCTTTTCACCGCTGAGCCACCTCCCCTGCTCCGCTTCAAATGTTTTTATTTCTTCATATCACTCCGCTCCCTCTTCTCTCGTTCTTGATGCTGCTAAGACAGTTTCTCTATATTCCCCCGGCAATCACTGGCTCGTAAGTCCATCGCTCAAGAGCATGAAACAATATAAATTTGTTCCACTCTCTGGTTGAGGCAAGAGCTCCCTTTCCACCATGGCCAGAGTGTTTCAAGGGTCCAGAAAGTGCAGGAGAAAAAAAACCCCTCAGATATTAGGAAACCCCAGACAGGGGCACTCCAAACTCTGACTTCAAATTGCCTTCAAGAGGTTTCCTGGGAAGAAGATGGTGGACTAGAAATCTGTCTGCTTGACACATAAAGAAGGGGTCAGATTAACAAAGGACAGGCTAGCCACAGAGAGAAAGAGAACAGCAGTGGCGATCACAGCAACGGTGTCAGCAGAGATGAAAGTGAGGACAAACGGAAAGACAAATGGGCAGTAAGTAGGTGACAGAGTCTCCAGGCGCGAGGGAAGGCTGAAGCCACAGCTGCAGAGTAAGCCAGGCAGACTTAGTGACAGCGTGTCAATCCTAGCCATAGTATAAGCATGAAGTTCTTACAAGTTTTAGCCGCAGTGGCGGGACTCTAGTGCGCAGGCCAGGGTGAGAGGAGAAGTCTATTTAATCACTTCCCTTATCTCGGTGACGGATCAGGGTGTTACCTTAATAAGTGACCGATTAAGATGGAAGAATAGTTCCGTGGGTAAGGGCACCGGCTGCTCCTTCGGGGACCCAGGTTTGATTCTCAGAGCCTACACAGTAACTCACAACTGTCTGTAATATGATTTCTAGGAGATCTGACACCCTCTTCTGCTTTCTGAAGGCAACAGCCATGCATTGCTGCACAGACTACATGCAGGCCTGATACTAATACACATAATATAAAATAATAATCTAAAATGTAAGGAGTAGTCTATTATTTGACACTAAGATACTCTGGGGACATGAAGATAAGCCAGGAGGACTAGAGATCTGGCTTTAGCGGTTTAGAGCACTGGCTGCTCTTGTAGCGGGCCTGGGCTCGATTCCCAGCACCTACAGGTTGATTCATAAACATCAGTCAATCCAATTCCAGAGGACCTGATGCCCTCTTCTGGTCTCTGCAGACACTAGGATTATATGTAGCACTCAGACATACACGCAGGAAAAACACCCCTCACATAAAAGAAAATGATAAATTTAAAAAAAGTTTTTTTAAAAAAAATCAGGTAGCCTGAGGGTGCCCTGCATCAATGTCTGCGTGGGGGAGAGCTATGAGGCCATTGTGAGGACAGAGTGGGTCACATACCAACCCACTAAGAAATTTAAGGAGCTGGAGGCTTATGCTATGAGGGTGTGGTGGGCAGGGGGCATGCCCTGCGTTGTAAAGGAGTGAGCCCTGACACCTGAGTGTTACGTCAGAGGCCAAGCCCTGAACCTGTGGCCAGGGGATTTGCCCAGCCTCCAGAGCTGCACCATAGTGGTGCTCTTTATATATACTGGGAATAGGGGCTCTAAGCTCAGGCATAGCAAATCCTAGATCCTGCTATTTCCACAGCTTTCTCCCTCCTTCCCTTCCTTTTTCTCTTTTTCTCTCCCTCCCTCCTTTCCTCCATTCCAGGAGGCAGTGAGATCTGAAACCACAAACACGTGCAAGCAGGGTGATGGGGTCACCCGAGTTTGTCCCTTCCAGTGCAGAGCTCACGCTCTTTTTGCTTCTCCAATTCTCCATAGCCCCTGGACTTGCAGATCTGCTACTCTTGGCTGCAAACACTGTGGGGTCTCTAGAGCAAGGGAGCAGCTACCCAGCTTACGGGCTGCAAAGCATATTGGCTGACAGAGTAGCTCTTACTCTGCAAACAGGGGAAGTTTCTAAACAGAACACAGACCTGACTTTGATAGCTGACCTCTGACCTGCCTGAGCCTTATCGTGCAGAAAACGTCAGGCTGGAGATTCATTTGCTTTTCTCTGAGTGCCGCTGCAAATTGAGCCCTCAAGAAACAGCCGCTCACTAAGAAGACTCCAGAAGAAACTGGAAAAGATAGCCATCCCAATATTTTCAGAGTTCTATGAAAAGCAGGACGGCACAGGACTCAACGGAGATGCCACGCCTGCGAGCAACTGAATCCAAAGACAATGAGCTAACGGAACTGGTTGAAATGCCTTACCAAAATACTGAAGTCTATTTGTTGAAATGACCGATGGCCCAAAGAAGATTTAAACACTTAGGCGAATGGAGTAAAGGAGCCAGTTCAAGATATGAGCAAGAAATCCAGCAACGTGGAGTAGACACCCAACAACCTGATGAGAGCAGCAATAAGACAAAGGAAACCAAACAACCAAATCGCCTCTCTCCAGAAAGCCTGAGAGGTCAAAGGTCAATGCCTCAAATAAAAATGGTTAGCAATAGGCTAAACCAGGCAGAAGAATCACAGATTAAAGACAAGGCTGAGGAATTATTACTTGAAGGTGACAATAAAGACAAGATACAACCGTAACGGTGACATCCAAGGCCTTTGGGACATGGTCAGGAGACAAAACTGACTATGACAATGGCCATAATAGGACAAGTTAGAGAGATGGCCCGGCAGTTAAGAGCATTTGCTGCTCTTACAGGGGACCTAGGTTTTGGTTCCAAGAAGCCATGTCAGGTGGTTCATAATTGTCTGTACCTCTCGGGAGTGCATACTCCCCATGCACGTACTTTAAAACAAAATAAATGTGCTTTGATCCATGTTTT
Source organism: Alexandromys fortis (assembly GCF_014885135.2). Lineage (NCBI taxonomy): Eukaryota > Metazoa > Chordata > Mammalia > Rodentia > Cricetidae > Alexandromys > Alexandromys fortis. The sequence goes on along the minus strand of NW_026067968.1, from coordinate 4,962,537 downwards.
AGAAAAGGAAAGGAAGACACAGACTAAAAGCCTAGAGACATCGTCAAGGAAACCACAGCAGAAAACTTCAAACGCAGGGAAACGAATGAACATCCTAGGATATGAGGCACTTGCATGTTTGAATGGGCGTGGCTGAAATGAACCTGTGCACATCAGAGTTATAGCTAGGAAGTCAAGAGCACAAAACAAAGACCGGGGATTAAAAACTCTCAGAGAGAATTGCCAAGTTCCTCACAAAGACAAACCTATCAGAGAAAGAGCAGGTCCTCTCAGCAGAGGCCCTTCAGGACAGAAGAGCACAGGCTGATCTGTTTCAAGCGTTGAAACAAAAAGCAAAAAAGATTGTCTGGAAAGATTGCTGCAGCCAGAAAAGTTATTTTCTAAAGTGGAAGGACAAATCAAGACCTTCCCCGATAAGCACAGACCAAAGCAATTCATGCCCATGAAGCCAGTGGTGCAGGAGACACTCGGGAGGGGTGCACGGGGGAGGGAGGAAGAAAAGATAGGCACAGGCTTGGCAGCTCAGGTCACAGTGAATTTCACTGGGGGACAGATATACAAATGAGATGTAGGAAAGGAAGGAACAGTATTAGCTCAGCAGACCAGCAAATCTCTAAGAGGGAAGAGGTGAGCACAGTTGGTGCACACTCCCCGAAAAACAAGAAGCACGGCTGTCTGAACTTTTCGAGACACACACTGGCTGTGGAGATTAAAAGCAAGATCTGCTTCTTTTCTCTCCACAGGAAACTAACTCCGCTGGCAAAGACATACAGAGACTGAAAGTGGAAATATGCACAATGATACTCTAATCAAACTGAATAAAAAGTAGGAGTAGCCATGCTTGTATACTATAAAGCATTTGTTGAGTCAAAACTGGACAGAAGGGGTAAATAATGAATGCCATTGCACATTAATAAAGAAAATCAAAACTTTATAAAGGTATATATATATATATATATATACATGCATGTACACACACATAAAAATTGAACATTGGTGTCATCAACTTTATAAACAAATACCATAGGACATAAATATACCAGTAAGTCCATAGAAAATAATATGCAGAGGCTCCAGCAGCCTGGCTGTGTCGTGGATCCAGGACTGAGGGTCCTGGAGCTACAAGCCAACATGTGCTTTAGAATTGCTCTTGAGAACCACAGAGAATCATCTGCCGGAGTGAGGTCCATACTCTAAGCCTGACCTCCTGGGATGAGGCTCAACAGTAGATTCCTGTAAGGTACCAGCTATTTAACTTAGCATTCTTCAGAGATGTGGAATCAGAAGTGTCTAACGTTTCATCCACGATGTCCAAATTTTTGACTTACAATCAAGACAGAAAAAAATGGTATGAGTTTAACAGAGCAGATTGCATCCACCACCCAGACCTTGGAGTTAGCAGGGGAGGACTTAAAAATGTTGGTTATAATATGCTTCCAAATCTACAGGAAAAGATGGCTATAACAGAAGAAGGGACAAAATCTGAAGAAATGTGGAAATTGTTTAAAAAAGATGTAAACAACTATCTAGGATTGAACATTCATTAAATAGGATTAACTTTATATTGGATGTATTGTAGAGAGAAAATTATAGGTGAGAATAAATACATGTCAGAGGAAATTTCCAAACCATAACAGAGAGAGAGAACTGTGAACAGAACCTCAGGGGTTTATGAACACTAGTAAACACCAAAGCGGGGCTGGTTCAGGCCTATAATCCCAGATCCCTGAGAGGCCAAAGCAGGAGGGGGTTACAAGTTCAAGGGCAACTTGAGCTACATAAGAAGTTCCAGGACAGACCCTGTTTCAAAACAGAATATATATATGCCTAGGACGTGGTTCAGTGGGGAGCACTTGCTACATGCACAAGGCCCAGGGTTGAATCCCCAATATCCCCATTCCTGACCTGTTACACACATGGACCTGCAGGAGAGGAGAGAGGGCTGCCTGAAGAAACCATGGACAGAAGTTTTGTACATTTCCTTGTAAAATAGAAGACAACAGAGAAACAAGTTGGAAGCGCTAAAGGAAAAATAAATTGTTGCGTGAACTGCCATTCAGAAATGAACACAAAAGGAAAATACTTCCAGGGAACGGAAACGGGGCAGGCGCAGTGAGTAGACTGTCGCCATCACGACGAGAAACGCAAAGATGGCTGTTTACGGCGAGGCTGTGGGGTGGTAGAAACACGGGCCGGTGGGAAGAGAGACCCCCAGCAGCAAACACAGCAACGGAGATGATTTTTCTTAACTCTTTTCTATGTCAGTGTAAGTTGGAGTTGTTCAAATATAGAAAGGAAATGCATACAATTGGGAAAACGGCGGGAGAGTGTAAACGAAGATCGTAACATCCCCCACCAGAGGACTGGAAGGCTCCGTGGTCAGGGCTTGCCTGGCATGGATTTGCTCTTCAGCATCTCAAAAAGATAGTGTTGTAAGATTCACAAAGAAGTGGGAGTTTGAGGGGGATGTGATGCGCCCAAGATTCATTCGTCGTCGTGAAAGGAAGCACTGAGAGAACAGAGTGAAGCCACGGTGCCTCAGCCTCCCCAAGAACAGACCAGAGGCCGAAATCCATGCTGTACCTGCCAAGTGCAGTCCAAGCTTTTTAACGATGGCACGAAAAGAAGAACATAGCAAGAAGCAGAGGGAGAAACAAAGCTAATAGCAAGATGGCCCACTTAAAGTGACAGCAATATGCCGGTGTAAATGTATGGTGTAAATGTATTCAACCACAGGAAGTACCCACTGACAGAAGATGTAGCAGGTACAGTTACAGTGGCCAGTGAGGAAGACCACTTGCTGCTCCCATACTGGATCCAGGCTCAGTTCCCAGCACCCAAGCTGCAGCTCACCACTTCCCACAATTCCAGTGTCAGGATCTCCACTGCCCTCTTCTGGTCTCTGTAGGCACCTGAACCTGTGTTGTGCATAGACATAAACTCAAAGAATACACACATAAGATAAATTAATCTTTTAGAAAAGAAATGAGTTTAACTATAACACATTTATACTTCCTTTCATATGAGAGGAGGGATAGACTTATCTAAAATTATTGGTAAAAACCATAATATTTGTTCTTCAGAAATTTCTAGAATGAGTATACACCAACTCAGTGAGGCACAAAGCAAGTATTTGAACACTCTCTACTATGCTGATACGTTAATATTTCCAGAATGCTACATGCAGCAATGCCTAAGACACGTTCTTCCTAAATGCCTATAGAATGCCTTCAAAATAGTTCTGGCTCCGCTGTCCATCAAATGTGGATGTGCTTGCAGAGGGGTCCGCAGTAATAGCATAGAAGTAAGCTGGGAATCTACACCAAAACGGCACCTGGAAACTCCAAGGAAATGGAGCAGCACATCTCCAAATAACCAATGAGAAGAGGAAGAAAGTCAGCACATTTTCCAAGTTGATGGAGATTAAGACTCAATACATTTAAACAGATGGTGCAGAGCTGGAGAAAGGGCTCAGTGGCTAAGCATGGACTGCTCCTCCAGAGGACACAAGTTCAGGTCCCAGAACCATGCTGATCATCTTACAACTGCATATAACTTCAGCCTCAGGAGATCTGACTCCTTCTCCTAGCTTCCATGGGCACCATGACGCATGTATGCACACACACACACACACACACACACACGAGCATGCATGCACGCACATGCATGTGCACACACAAATTTAAAAAATGAAATCTTAAAAAAAAATAGGTGAAGCACACATATTCACAAAATAACCATTGTCAAGAGTATGAAGGAAAGTCTAAAGAAGTATAGCAGAGCCCGAGGAAACATGGTGGATCTGTGTAGTGTGTCCTGCATGGGCTCCTGGCACAGAAAAATGGAATGATTTAAAAGCTGTGCACCCAGATAACGTATGGGCTTCACTTAATCATGATGTGCCGGTCTTGGCCCATCGCTTACAACTCTGTCACATGCGTACATGGATAGTCAATTTATACACCCACGGCATCAGCGGGGAGAGAACTGGTGTGGCCTGCTTGAGACAGCTGGACTAGATCTGTAATCTGTCTGGGAGACCAAAGTTGTTATTAAAATTATGTATATTTATTTCACAAGATGTATGAGATTCTGCAACTGCAATTTGGGAGGAAATCGTCGCTTTGAATGTTTTCATTAGACTTCAAAACCCAGCATTGATGACCTTTGCTTCTACTTTAAGAAAACGAGGAAGATGGAAGATGGAGGAGCCCAAAGGTGAGCCCTGGAATCCATGAAGTAGAAGGTGGTTAGAGACACAGAAAATGTACCAGCTGAAAAGTTGCTTCTTAAAAACAGTAATGAAATCGATGAAAGTTAGCGAGAGGGATTTGGAAAACAGGAAAAGCAAGTTACCAATATTAGGGATGAAGGAGGTAGCCCCACTCCCGCTTTAAAGACCTTACAAGGATAAGAAGGGAAGATTGTGAACAAATTAATGCAAATACATTCAACTTACATGGAATGGAAAATTCTCTTGAAAAACCCAACTTACAAAGCTGAGAGAAGAAGAAACAGAAAATATGAAGGGTCCCTATATTTATCAGTTATGGCACTTGAATTATAGTTTAAAGCCCACAGAGCGAGCTACAGGCCCAGATGGCTTCGTTTTTTTATTTCGATCAAACATTTAAGAGAGAAATAATACCAATGTTATACAAACCTTTTCAGGATATAGGAATAAAGATTTCCCAGCTCATTTTTGAGGTTGGTATAAAGCTGATACCCAACTCTTTAAAGGGCATCATAAGGGGAGGAACATTTTAGGCCAGTATTGCTTGGAAATGGAGACAAAAATTTTCTCAACTAACTTTAAGCAAACGAATTCTAATAGTATACAAAAATGGCAAAATACAATGACCTACGCAATTCTCCCTCAGGAATATGAGATTCAAGAGTCATTCAGAGGGCTGAAGAGGTGGCTCAGTGGTTAAGAGCGCTTGCTGTTCTTGCAAAAGGACCTGAGTCTGGGTCCCACGGCTCCTATCAGGTGGGTCACAGTTGCCTGTAACTCCATTGCCAGAGGATCCAGTCTTTCCCCTGGCTTCCAAGTGCACCAGCATGCGCCTGTGTGTACCCATACGTGAACAAAAATTAAATAAATAAATACACAAAAGCCATTCCTTGTTAGTCATCTTGTTAATAAAAGAAACCCACTGAGATTATCTTGAGAGTTGAAATTAAAGCATTTGCCACATTTGATGATTAGCTAGGATTTGAAAATGAAAGGGAAAATGCTTCGGTTAATCAGTCACATAGAGAAAAAGCTTACAACTGCCAAACAGGTTGGCCCAAACAACATCCATCTCATGTAGAGAAACCCACCTTCCTCACCCCGAGGTCAGAAACAAGGCATGGATTGCCATCCCCTCCACATCCAGGCGTCTTTGTTCCAGCCCCAGCAGGTGCAGCAAAGCTAAGGGAAAGAAGAAGATGGCTTCCTTGAGTGAGATTTTCCACATGAAAAAGCTCCAAAGACTTAATTAAAAAACAAGCAAATTTTGCTACGAGTAATAATTGAGCAAGGTTTCAGGTCAAATGGTCACTTAAAATTTCCTTCCCACATTACAGCCAGACATGATTGAAAAATTAAATTTAATCACAATATTATTTAGAAGATGATAAGATATTAGCTCTTAAGTAATTAAATGAGGTCAAAATTCAAAATGTTATGGTCAAAATGAAACAAAATCTGTTTAAATGGGAGTTATAGCATGCTCACGAATCTCGTGACAATGACCACAATGATCCCTCACATTGACCTACATAGTCAACACAATATCAGGCAGTATTATGGAAATTAATTTAAAAAATTCCAAAATACATATAAAGGGTAGGCTTCTAATTTCATCAAAGAGACATCAATGGAGTTCACATTTATTCTTTGATCTTGAATGATGTCTTCTGAACGACAAAACTCATGAAGCAATGTTTCTTAAGACACTCAACAGAGGACAACAGATAGGGTGCTAAGTAGGTACATCCAACTTACATCCCGGTGTGCGACAGAATGCAGGGCCCAGAGCACAGTGGATTTCCTGGGCAGAGGATCTCTGGAGGGATATAAGGACAGCCAGAGACCTTGGGGCAGTGCACCAGAGGACAAGCTCGTAGAGAATGAAATCCTGATTATCATTAGGCCCATTGAGCATCTAGCCAGCACTGCTTAGCATACCCACACAAAGTCCCCAAGACACAGAAGAGGAAGACGGTGTGTGGCAAACGCCATGTGCACCACCTATTCCAGTATTCCTGTCTGGAAAGCCTCGGAACTCACAGGGCTTCGGGTAAAGCTCCTGGAAAATTTTTGTCACTTTGAAAGAAAAATGATTCGTCCCAATTAGGACAAGGACAGGGTGAGGCAGGAGAGCAAGTGTCTTCTGAAATGTTGTACCCCAGGTGCCTGACTCTCCCCACGCCAGTACCAGTCCCAGCCTCTGATCAGACATTCTCTGGTCTTGCCCTAAGAAGTCTGAAAGACCAATCTGTTTCCGTGCTTCTTTAACTGTATCACAAAGCATAGCTCAGCCATGAAAAAGTCAACACGAAACAGTAAAATCACAACGCCTAGTGGCCCATGAAAGACGACCAGACAAGAAGCAAGCAGAGAAGTCGGACCACAGTGGAGACTTGGATCTGGTGTTGACACCCGCGCTAAAGCACAATGGAAAGTGCCCATTGTGACCGGGCTGGAAAGGAAAGGCAGGCTCTGGAGAAGTCGGAAAGCTCTAACACGGCGTCCAGAGACGAGTGCTACGATGCCCATACTGAAAACTCCATTGAATGGGATCGGCTTCACGCCAGACGTTACCCGAGGAGGAGGGGATCTTCAAGACACAGAGATGGGAAACGGCCCAAAAGAAACACGAAGAAAACCCAAAATACAGCAGGAAAGCAGCTGACCACACCAAGTGTTGGCAAGAACACAGGGCGACTGAAACCCTGCCACGTGGTGGGAATGGAACGAAAAACACTTTGACAACTTTCCTAAGAAGTTAAATATATGTCTACCAGTAGCTCTCGGGCTCTCTACCCTGAGGCGCTGGCCCAAAAGAAGTGTTTAGTTTGTTCAGGCTGGTGTAACAAACACACAAAATGGGTGTCTACAGACAAAAAGGAGGCCTTGCTTACAGTTATAGATTATAGAAAGACCAATCTCAAAATGCTGTGGGCCCAGTGTCTTAGTAAAGGCTCAGAGATGGTGCCTTCTCTGTCTCCCCACACTATGAGGGTGAGTGGTACTCGGAATTGTTTTAAAAAATGGAACTAATTCCATTCAGAAAGCACCGCCCTCGTGAGCTCATCACCTCCTCGAGGATCCATCTCTTTATACAGCCATCCTTGGGGGTAGGGATTCGACATACAAATTTTGGAGAGACTCATCATTCAGAACAAAACAGAAAGTATGCATCCAGGAAAATATGCATAAAAGAATATCCACAGAGGTTTAATTTGTGACATCCCTGAATGGGAAGCGACCCCGATCGCCTTCCACAGGTGAGTGGCTACGCACATTTTAGACTATTCAGATGGCGGAACACGGTTCGGCTGTCAGAGGAGTGAATTATTGATAACCTCACCAACATATGTGGATCTCAAAATAAGTGAACAAGAGATGTCAGATTAAAAAAGGACAGGCAGTATGTTTCCATTTATATAAACTCTAGAAAATGTGAGCTCAGATGGAGTGCAGACCAGCGGCTGCCCGGAGAGGAGGAAGCAGGAGGGAGAGAGGAGGTGCACAGTGAGCATCTCCGCAGCTCCAATGGTGGAGACGGGGTCGCTGATGTTTCTGCAGTCAGAGCTCAGTAAACTGGGCACTCGGGGAAAGTGTGGTCCAGTCGCTGCCTCTCAACGAATCTGCTCAGAAGTTAGATGGGAGGACAAGGTCCTGGAATAGCCGTCACAACACCGGAGCTGGGGGGGGGGATGGCTAAGTGGGTAAAGCGCTTGCCACACAAGCAGGAACTGGAGTACGGATCCCTAGAACCCACCCAAAAGTCAGGCAGACTTGGTGACCACCTGTAATCCCAGCACTGGCGAGGCACACCCCTGGGATCTCTAGGGTAAGATGGCTGGCCAGAACCAAGGAGCTCTGGCTTCCCTGAAGAGGCATTGCGGCAATAAATAAAGCAGAGAACTACCGAGGAAGATACCCAAATGTCAACCCCAGGCCTTTACCTAAGTGTGCACAGATTTGCACATTCACATGTACACGCATACATACACACGGGGCGGGAGAGCATATTGTGGAACTTAACTGCCAGATTGATTTCAAGAATTACTGTAAAAGAGCAGTAATTACTCAGCTCAGCATTGACATGGGGTTAGACAACTAGATCAATGGAACAAAACGGGAAGTCTAGAAACCGATTTATACGAGGATGTGCAAGGAATTGATGTGCAATCGATGTGCAAGGAAATGCCAGCGAATGTCAACAGGCATGGCACTGTCAGAGAGTGAAGGCAGAGCACCTATGTGCCCACAGGAAAGGGTTCTGGATCCCAGTATTACCATTATACAAAAATAATCATATGCATTCTTTGTGTGTGTGTGAATAGTGTGTGCTTGTGTGGACATCTTGTGTGCAGTTGTCTGAGCCCAATGGCATGATGGAGATCTGGGGAGAATGCTGCGTGAACTCCTCTGGTGATTGTTGCCCTTTTCCTTTGAGGCAGGGGCTTTGACTGAACCTGGACTTTATCATTTTTCTCCTAGTACAGTAGCCGGAAAGTCCCAGTGAACCTCCTGTTGTTGAGTCACCTTTCCAGCACTGGGGCTACCTGCACGTGTGTGGCCATCTGTGGCTTTTCAAGTTGGAACTGGGGATCCAAACTCAGGTCCTCCTGTTTGCAAAACAAACATAATGTTACCCACTAAGCCGCCTCCCCAGCTCCATGAAGATTATCTGGATTACAGTCTAAAATTACAGCTTCAATCTCTAGAAAATAGTTTTGAGACCTTGGTATAAGCACAAATTCTTAGAGTCCATTTAAAAAAAAAAAAAGCTATTTAAAAAAAAAGACTAAGTGGGGGTGGGGTGACTAGAGAAATGGCTCGGTGCTTAAGAGTGTTTACTGTTCTTTCAGGGGCCCCAAGGTCAGTTCTCAGGATCCACATCAAGCCAGGAAACTGATGTTGACCTAGCCCTAGTTCTAAGGGATCAGATGCCCTCTTCTGACCTCTGTGGACACTTGCCAATATGAACTCTCTCTCTCTCTCTCTCTCTCTCACACACACACACACACTCATACAAAATCACACAATTAAAAATGAATCTTCCAATAAAGTTCATAAAAAATGAAGATTTCTATTCTTTACAAGATCCCTTCAGTGAAATGCAAATAACAGCTAAGAACAAAATATGCCTGCATGTACACTTAAATACTAACTGTGGACACGTGAAGGTACCAAGAACACCAACAGAACTTAAACAACATCCCTGCAGAAACGAACAAGGTTTCCGCATGTACTATATGTAAAAGGAGGTGTATAAGAAGACAGTGAGGGATGAAAAGATACCTAGTAGTGTTAATCCCCAGGAAAATGGGATTTTTATAGCACAGTGAGAATCTGCTTTTTACTGTCGAGTGTTAAAACTTGTTAATATAGTGTTATGGAGAATATGGACCAATTGGGAATCTTGCCAGCTTCTTCTGTCAAAGTGTCAAATGGTACAACTGTGTCGGAAAGTCTTTAACAATCGTTTTTATAGTCGAACAGTGCAATTTGTGTGTGCCTCTGAAGCCGCATGTGGCATTTCAGACAATCTAATGGAAGTAAATATACACCTACCTAATCGTTAAGCAAGTCCACCTTTAGGTAACCTGCCCAGGAGAAGCAAAAAAATCCATAAACTGCTTGTAGAAAATCAGGGAGGGTTCTTCAGTCACAAACATCCCTTGACAGCGCGATAGACAAAGTGTCTTGTTGTGCAGTGGAAGACATCCTACGCTGAAAAGGACAGCCTGCCTAAACACATAACCGTGTGTTCAGCATCCAAGGCACTGAGGAGAGCTGGCTTAACCGAGGCTCCGTTTACCTGGAGTTGTCCAGCCGTGGACACTGCACTGATAAAGTTGAAGTGGCCCTGGAACGGGTGTGCGGCATCCGGTTTGTTGACAAGCATGTTTCTTGTCTCCCTTTAAGGGTTGACTGTGCTGAGGGCATGCATTTGTCGAATTCCCCGAACTTCACACTTCTGACCCGTGCACTCTGGTCTGTGTAAGCTTTACCACTGTGAAAAGAAAATGGGAAATACCAACCATGGGCATATGCTCCCCATGAGTGTAACACTGGAACCCAGGCAGCTGCCACCAATGAAACTGGCAAAAATTAAAACAGATAAGTCAACAATTAAAGTTGTCAGTAAAAAATTGCCTTGGGCTGGAGAGATGGGTCAGAGGTTAAGAGGTTAAGAGCATTGACTTCTTGTCCAGAGGACCCAGGTTTGATTTCCAGTAGCCAAATGGTGGCTCACCACTGTCTGACACTCCAGAGGATCCAACATCCTTTTCTGGTTTCCATGGGCAGTAGACAATGCACATGGTGCACAGATATACATTCAGACAAAAAAAAATCATACATACAAAAATAATAAAATAAAAAAGTTAAAAGGTCGCTCTTAAGGCTGGGTGTGTAGCTCAGTTGGTAGAGTTCTTGCTGAACATTCAAAAGCCCTGGGTTCCAACCCCGGCAGAGTGTAAACCAGGCATGGCAGTGTCTACCCATAGCCCAGCAACTGGGAACCCAGGCAGGAGGATCAGAGTTCATGGCCATTCTTGTCTACATAGGGAAATCGAGGCTAGTCTGGTCTGTGCAAGACCCTCTATCAAAAGAAAATGTTCTTTTTGAAACTGATAGATTGACATTATCTACCTATATAACAAAGAAAGAAAATAGAGAGAAAATTGTTTAACATATGGTTTCACGCTCTTAAGAGGCAGAAAAGGTGGTTAGGGCTGGGGTTAGCTTATTGGGAAGAGCATTTGCTTAACTTTAGCTCTGGGTTTTATTCCCAGTGCTATGGAAGAAAGAAAGAAGAAAGAAAGAAAGAAAGAAAGAAAGAAAGAAAGAAAGAAAGAAAGGAAGGAAGGAAGGAAGGAAGGAAGGAAGGAAGGAAGGAAGAAAGAGGGTTTTAACAAAGAACAAAAGAAAGAAATTGAAATAATAATCAAGCATTGGATGAGACCAATACTTTGAGAAGTTGGTTCAGGTTTGAACACACACACACATCTATTTAATGTATAAAAATGGATGCAAAATCACAGATAAACTTCTAGTTAATTAAATGTTGGTTGTATTTTGGAAAAGCTCTAGTTGAGTTGGTTCTAGGAGGGCAAGGACAGCTCAGCATCAGAAATTGCAGCAATGTCGTCTACCCTGACTGGAGTAGAGAACTGAGGTACGTCAGATAAATTTCAACACCAAAGAGTAATTAACAAAATAACTTTCAAGAAACTCCCAATAGACACAAAGATGTTTAATGTGGCAATGACTTTGCAGGCTACAAAGTTTGCAAAAAGTAAGCCAAACCCTACCCCTCTGTAGGTGAATTCAAGAGCCTTGGATGCCAGGAGCAGGACGAGTGGAGATGCTATGAATCGTCAGTCTCCCATGGAGGCCCTAGCTGGTACCCCAGGATGGGAAAATGAAAGGACAGGAAATGAAGAGGGAGGGACAAGACACAGCTGTCACCATGCACGGTATATGTCATCTACATAGAAACCCAACAGAATGAACTGAAAATTGATTGGGACTAATAATAGAGTCTAGCAAGAGCCCTGAATACGAGATCAACCAACTAAAATTAGCGGCTTCCCCTACACCAGCATTAACCAATTAGACATACAATGGGAGAAGATACACACTCATACGATGAACCCAAACGATGAAGGATCTAGAAATTAAGCCAGAAATAACGGCAGAAAACCTTTAGATGAGGGGAGGAGGGGTAGGATTTGAAAATATGTAAAGGACACAGAAGAAGGCATGAGAAGGGAAGAGATAAAATTGAAAACACGAACAAATGGAGAGAACGACCATTTTATGGATGCTTAAAGCCGCACAAATGTCAAATCTTCCCACATTAATCTATAAATTTCATGTAATTTTGTTCAAAATACCAGCTGGACTTTTTGAAGGACTTGACAAATTCGTTCTAAAATACATAGAAGCCATAATGTCCACAATTGCCGAGTTTATTTTGGAAGAGAGAGCCCAGGGTGGAGGCAGGAGGAGGCCAACTCCTCCCACTTGGTCTGGAGGCTTCCAGCGAAGACAATGGATTTGCTTTGTAACACCATGTAACGAATTAAATATGGGTCTAGGGAATGAGAGAAAAATTAAGTATTTTACCCCACATCCGTCATTTATGTTTCTGAAGGCCAGTGGCACAGCCTGGCTGGCTGATTCTCTGCAGGGGGTATGAGGGTGACTCAGTTGAATTCCCAGTGGTGAGGGTGATGAATACAGCTCTCCCAGCTGACTGCCCACAAGAGGCAGCTCCCTGCAACCAGATGCCACCTGTGACCCCCAACTTCATCTTCAAGGCCCAGATGGGGTCTCTCTCGGGCATTGCATTTCTTCTGAGGCTTGATTTCTCCTTTCAAGAAGAACCCACCAGAGCTAATCTTGGTTTTTTATGAATTCGGTTGTCTGGTTAGTGAACGAATTCCAGGAGCGACACTCCATGAAGGACACAAGAAATTTCAAAAGAAGTAGAGGGGTATATTCTGCACAACACAGGGGTCCCAGGAGGTCTGGGAATTCTATACCCTGTACTATAGTACTACAAATGGCACAGAGAGTTTGAAACTCTGCCCTCTGCAGAATGGAGCATGGTACAGTTGTCCCAGAAGACTCGACACTAAAACTCACAAATGTTCAAGTCCTGTATGTGACACAGTATGGTAAGTAAAGCATCAGACAATTGTCCTCTGCAATCTTTTAAACAGCTCCGGGTAACTTATTTATAATTTTACTAGTACAATGTAAAACCATATGAATGGTTATTTTTACCCCGTTGTTCAGACCATAATGGCCAGAAATGCAAAGCCCTCCCATCTTCAGTCCAGAGAGAATTGATTTCTTTCTTTTCTTTATTTTTCTTAAAACAGGGTCACTCACAATGTCGTCTAGGGTGGTCACAAGCCTGCAATAGTTCTCCTACCTCAACCTCCTGAAAGTTGAGATTATAAACATGAGTCACCATGGCCCACTAGACAACATTTCCACCCAAGGTTGGTTGAATCTCTACAATCTATGGGGACATCTGCCAAGTGCAATAGTTAGAGACAAATGCAGAAGAATACATTGGTTGCACATATATAGGAAACCGACTCACTGGGTATAGGAAGAATAGGTGGTTTTCCTAACACTTCTTGCCACGTGCATGGTGAGTGTGGGCAGCCTGGATATAAGTAGATCAAAAATGTTACATGTAAAGGACAAAACTACCACATGCATTAAACCTGCAAAATAGGGGGACTGGGAAGATGGCTCAGTAGACCAAATGTTCTGCATGTAAGCATGACAGCCTGAGTTCAGAGTGCCAGCACCAGGTAAAAAGATGGATGTGGTGCTATACTGTTGTAACCCTAAGCCTGGGTGGGGTGTGGGGGAAGATGGGGGGTCTCTAGAGTTTGAGAGTCAGTCAGTCTAGCTGAGTCAGTGAGCTCCAGGTTCAGTGAGAGACACTGTCTCAAAAAACCCAAGGTGGAGAGTGGGAAAAGACAGTGGGTATCATTTTCTGACTTCCATATGCACAGGGACACATACACACACACAGAGAGAGAGACAGAGAGAGAGACAGAGAGAGAGAGAGAGAGAGAGAGAGAGAGAGAGAGAGAGAGAGAGAGACATGTGCCAGAGAATCCTTGAGGGCTTCGGATGGAGTGGAACTTCTTATATAAGGTCTTATACAAGCCACAGGCTAAAGTATTATTACCTTTGGGTTCTACTACATCATAGTTAAAGATACTGGTCAATGGAAAACAGACTCCAATTTTGTAGTAGAGGACAGGTTATAATGTGACAATTACCACATTGATACTGCAAGGAATGACTCTCTAGGACAGATCAGTAAATTTCCAAAGATCCAGGACCCTGCAGAAAACAATGGACAATTAAAAGTAGCAAGACTGACCACTGCCAAGTGTGTGAGGGGTGTACTGGTGTGACAGTCACTTAGGAAAGGGAAAAAGTAATAAGACAGGTTCTTTTGGGGGGTCACTTGGGTGATGCAGATGCTGGCAGAGATATGAGGCAAGTGATCTGACACATTGATGTTAGGAGCTCCCACAGTAGCCAACATTGTGACTTTTTTAAAAAAGTCATCACTTGGGTACTGGGGATGGAGCCAGGGTCTCCAGCATGCTGGGCAGGTGCTTCCCCCGCCGAGCTACAGTTCCACCCCTGAGCTGCTCTAGACTGGCCTTTCTGCGTTCTCTGCCTAGGCCTTGTCATGCTAGCTCTAGCCTGCCCTTTAGGTCTCTATCCAGGCAGCAGTTAAGAACTTCCATTCCTCCCTAAGCCCAGCTATTCTACAGATGAAAATAATAATACACTTTTGGGGTTCTATATATAGACCCACTAGAAGGATACCCCAAGGGCCATACTCAATGATGTCACTCAATTTGACGAAGCCAAATAGACTCCTCCATTCCTTAAACTGTGGTTAGGGTTACCTTCTCAGAGTGGGGGGACAATGAGAACAGGATCTAGAAGCTAGTTAGTTAGGCAGACAAGGAGGGGACCCCAAAAACAGTCATTCCAAATGATAGTTCTTCATCCAGGAACACCAGAAAGGATTTCTGGCTTCTTACACCTCAAAGAGCAGCCTACATGGAGGCTACATGGGTGTGCAGCCTAGAACTCCAGTCCGGTTACTCATCCCTTCTGCCAACAGCTTCAAAAGTTGACCTCTAAATTTCCAGTACCTAACCCTGAGAAGGTCAGCACAGGTCCATGCCCCAGGGAATGCATAGAAAGATGTGTGACTGTTAGTAGAGAGAATAAACTAAGGGTCCACCAGGGTAACCAGACTAGTAAGTAAGATACAGGAGCAGAAGGAGGGACTTGGGGACAGTCACATCATGGAGTGGAAAGTCTACACAGCAGCATGGGACATGGACAGATTTTTAAGGCATATTGCTGAATGAAAAATGTAAGAAATAGGAGCTGCCGAGTGCAACAAGACATTCTTAGGCTAGAACACACTCTCACACACATACACACACACCCAACTGACAGCTCAATGTCTCTAAAGTAAAACATACATGCGAGAACATGCTTGAAATCTGTGAATGAGACAAGGCAAACATGGCTAATACAACCAAATAAGCAGTTAGTTGTCTTGGACCATAATGTAAGGGTAAGACAGGGCACTGTCAGAAGCCAAGATGCACGGTTCAAAAATATGCTAATGGGAACTCTGGCATTGCTCCCATGATGCTGCCCATCCAAGAGAGTAGCAGTTCCTATAAAGCCATCTTCTCCTCTACCTGTGATTGTTAATCTGGTCTCAACCTAGTTGAATAGCGTCAACTAAAAGACATGCCTGGGAGGGTATGTACTTGAAGGATTATCTGAGGGAAAGGCCCTCCCCCAGGGTGGGTGGAACTATCTGGCAGCAGTGACCCAGATACAAGGAGGTCCAGAAGAACAGATGATTTTGCCTTTCCTTCTTTGCCCCTTGCTGGTAAGTGCATCGGCATTGTGGTCACTGCCATCAGAACTCAGCTTCTTCAACCTTCCAATATGGATTGAAGATTAGTGGCTCTGCTGGAGTTTTCTAGGCTGTCAGTACTAGATTGGGACTTCTGAAGCGCCCAGCCACTGGCCCTCAGCCTTCTTATGTGTAGATGGCCATTGCTGTGCAAATTGGGTAAGCCACTCTAGTAAGTTCCTCTAGTAATATGTATTCATTCTATCAGTTCTGTTCCTGTGGAAAACCCTGACTAATAAATACACTGCCCTCTGGGTATTCTAAACTAGGACATGATAGAACCATCGTGCAGGGTTTGCAGAAGAGCTGAGGAAGAGAAGATGCTGTGTAGGTGCGCTCAGAGCATGGTGCACAGCAATATCTGTGCCCCTAGAGGTTTTTCCCCATGAGCTCAAGGCCAGCAGTGCTGGGATGAAGTCTCTACTGACTGCCTGGATCTGGGACATGGGCTGGGAAGTCATAAAACATGGATGTATGATTTGAAAGAGAGACTTACTTCGTGCTTGGAAGCCACTGAAGCACAAGGCCAGTTTCATCAGGGCAGAACATTGCCTGAGCAAAGACAGGGCATCAGTGAAGGGACCCGGCCCCTATTATCCTGTCCTCTGTTAGTCTAGAACTTCTAAGACTTGGTGATGGGCTTGAGAGACTGGGAGACACTGATGAACTTTTCAGGGCCCTCACTGTCTGCTGGGATGGGCCATTATCACGACATACAGAAGACTCCTGTCCAGAGTATGCAAGATATGACAGCCGCCCACCAGCTCTCAGTATAATGTGTCTGTCAAGTCCTGGAACCCCCAGGCATGACAAAGAGCCTTCCCGAGTGTCCATAGGGATGGAATCTATCACACTGAAGGGCTAAGGAGCGTCTGAGGGCCCTCGAGGCTCCAATGAAGGGCAGGGGATAATGAGGACCGACTCAGGGCCGCCCACCTGGGTTGCAATTATTCAATTTTCCTGGGAAATCGGCTTCATCGTGATGAATACTCGGCTGATTTCAGAGCAGATTAATGCACTCAATATGAAGTGTGATCCCATCCATCAGTGCCTACATCCTCCTGCAAGCCTGCACTGATTAACCCATCTACTTAGGCTATCTTAGCCGCTCGGTTCACCCACAGCCTCCAGCCCTCGCTGACCCAAGAAAGTGGGAGGAAGGTTTTTATAAGTGTGTTCCATGGCCTTTTTCATTTTCAGATTCTTTGTGTGGCCCCATGCATGCATCCATGCGTCCATGTGTGCATACATGGCATGTGTGTGTGTGTGTGTGTGTGTGTGTCCCTGCTTATAGGTGGAGGCCAGAGAATGACTTTGGGTGTTCTTCCTTGGGAGCTGTCTTCTTTGTGTTCTTAAGCTGGGGTTTCTCTCTGGAATGTGGGGAGTCATTGGTCTGGATAGACCTGCTAGCCAGCATGGCTGTCTCTGGCTTTCCAGCACTGGGGTCACCCCACGGCCACACGGAGCTCGTGTGACATGGGTACCAGAGCAGCTCAGGTCCTCATGCTTGCATGGCAATCCCTTTCCCAAGTGAACTCTCTTTCTCAGCCCCCTTCAAGTTCCGCAGATACATATTTCAGTCCCTGTTTTCTGGCGGAATTGTTGAAACTCAAACTACTGATTTCATAGAGAGCAGCTGTGTGTGGAGAACAGATGAATTCAAACGAGGCTGTTTGGGTGGGCTGTAACCTGGCATGACTATGGTTCTTACAACAAGAGATCCGTATAGACATGAGAATGACACCCTGGTGAGGACATCTCAAGAGGACAGGTACAGGCCAGGGAAGGAGACTTCAGAAGAACCAGCCTATGGGCACCTTGATCTCAGACTTCCAGCTCGAGGACAACAAGAAAACGTTGCTTTTTTTTTTTTTGATCCTGACTGTTGCACTTCACTAGAGTGTCATTAGTAAAGAAACACCTCATTTTTCTGACATCACCCCTGTCCTACCACTGCTGACTTGTGCATGTGTGTGCACATGTGTGTGGCTGAGCGCGCAATCAGGCATCTTTCTCCATCACTGCCCACTTGAACGCCTTGAGACTGGGTCTCTTACTGAACTAGAAGCTTGCTGTTTAGGTAGCAAACTCCCAGGATCTGCCCATCTCTATCCCCCCAAATGCTAGGATTGCACAGCCGTGTCCTGCTTTTGAATGTGGGTGCTGGACAGTCTAACTCATGGTCTTCCTGTTTTTAATGCAAGCGCTCTTACCCACTGAACCATCTTCCCAGTCCCACACTGCTTGCCCTTGGGGACAGTTTGAAACATCAATGTGCGCCCTTCCTCCAGGAACCTATTTTTTAGTTTCAGTCCAGAAGGTCAGGCAGCTCCTTCTGCAGGCAGCTTGTCCCATCTGGCGTACTGATGACCTCTGATGCTCTGTGTTTGCTTCCTGGTCTGTGTTAGTCTCTGCTGCAGCACACACACGGACAAGAGAGGGGGACCTTCAGGGCCTGGGATCAACCCAGCTAGGTACCTGCTGCCCCTGGTCTGGAGAGGGTGAAGTGGCCCCAGAAGCCTCAGAAATCTCTTGAGTCCAAGGCTGCCTTGTGCCCGGCTCCAGCATCTTGGAGATAGACTCAGAACCAAATACATAAAGCCGAGGTCAGAAGTCAATGTTCATGGAATTGGTGGCCTACTGTGGGGGCACAGACCCTTGTGTGGACGCGACTTCTGTGCTCTGTGATGCTGGACATCCAGGGGAAGGCGGCTCAAGACTGAGTGCCCAACTGGCATGGGCTCTGAGCACAGATGGCAAGCCAGATGGGGCAATTGTTTCCTGGCACCGGGTGGCGATAACTCAGTGGGCCGTTGCACAATACGCTGCCATGCGGCGTGGACAATAGGAGCTGCCTGGAGGCGGTTTCCTGCTGGCCACACATCTCAGAAAGCCTGTCTCATAGTCCCCCAAAGGGAGGTGGCTTGGATGCCACTAGCTGACCTCTCCCATTTGCCACCCTTCCCAGATAACAAGACTCTGGGGTGAGAAGGACTTTCTCTGATCGGAATTGAACCAAGGTTTGACTACCCAGGACTCCAAGAGCATCTATAGAATGCAGAACAGTCTCACAGACCGCAGCACCTGAGAAGACCTGGTCATGTAGCCAGTGCGTGGGAAACAGCAGAGGAGAGCCCCATAGGCATGCAGATTCTGGTGCTGCTCGCGTGGCTCCTGGGCAGCAGACCTGCATGGCTGAACACTCACACTCTTGGGAGGGGGCCAAGTCCTCAGTTCTGTCTGCCACTTTTCAAAAGGTTCCCTGGAGGCTCACAGAGGCCACTAAGATGGAAGTGACAGGGCTGAGGTTGTGGAAAGAGGCTGGGCAGTGACTTCAGGGTCAGGAGCGAGGCACGGATGTTTTTTCTTGTGCTCCATCCTCACGATTTCTGGAAATCGGGGATGAGCAAGAGCGAGGTCCCAAAGAGATTATATTGCCTCTCTGTCTTTAGAAGGAAAAATGAAGTCTAGGGAGCAGAGAAAGAAACTGGGTAACACATAGTTTGATAAAAGCAGAGTTGGGGCAGGCATGAGGTCCTGTGGCTCCCAGGTCACCTCTACTCTGTCCAGGGGAGCTGTCTGTTAGCACGGCAGGGGTGTCTCTCCACAGAGAGAACAACAAGAGCACCTTTGATCTGCTCTGGGGCTCTCATTTCCCTAGTGGCACCTAGGAAATGCCTCTGATGAAGCCTTCCCCCACCTCCTGGACTTATCCTCAGCTCCTGGCAGGCTAGGCTGATTCATATCAGCTGGGTCCATGGGCACAGAAACACAAAGAATGCTGGGAGCCGTGGGGCTGCTCTGTAGGGCTGTTTGCAAGTCACTGTGTGGATCACATCCAAAGCTAAGCTAGCAGGCCAGGGCACCTTAGCACAGGACAGGGCGTGGCTTTTCACAGCCTCTGTCGACCCTAAAACCAGATTCTCCCAGTGAGCCCTGCTCAGATCTGTTACCTCACTGGAGTCTTCTCCCTGCCTGGGTGTGAGAGGCAGGGGAGATGCCACATATAGCCCTGGGCTACTTAAAGCCCAGATCCTTCAAGGTGACATGTGGCCCTTGACAGGGCTAGATTATTAGAAAGCAAAATGTAGTCTGACTTCAGGCGTTTTTCTGCTGCAGCCTAGGTGTCCCCATAGGTTTGGTCAGGCCCATTGTTCCATTTCTAGCCCTGACACAGGTCATGGACCAGGGCTCAGTAGACAGTTAAGGGAACAAATGTGGAGTCAGAAACAGCCAACTGCTCCTTCCCCAACGCCTCCCTGGTCCCCTCCAGTGTAACTTCTCCACAGCAGGGCACCAAGGGCGTGCAGGTTAGATCATTATCAGCTCTTTGCTACCGGGACTCAGATCTGGGTCCTTCCCTCTTTGTCAGAGTCCCTGGGCCTCTCCTGATGGCTGGCCACAGCCTCCTTGCTGCCTGAGTAGACCTGGGACTAGGCTGTGTCTTTAGCGTTTGTCCTGCCTCTCTGCGTCGCCATGGTAGAATAGTAGAATTATCAGTAGACGTCAGTACCATTGGTGTGCTGGGATTTTCTCATGCAGATTGAGTCTGGCCTGTGACTTTCATATATTAACCTTCCTCTTGAGAAACACACCGGAGAACTCCAGAACCTTCAAACTTGTTCTTCTAAGTGCTAGTCTGGGGCCTGGGTACCCAAGGTGGTTCTGTTCCCCGATGCCACAGATGCCACACACTTCCTTTGCAAGGCCTGTCTTCTGGATACGCGAGGGCCATTGGCTGAGCAGAAGGATGCACCAGAGGCAGCTGGTTCCTGGGACATTTGTCTCTTCATGGAACCCACAGCTTGGGGAACACCCTACAGCAGGATTGTCTCAACCCCTGAGTTATGCCTTCACTGCTTTATACCAGACATTCCCAGGAGCCTTTCCTCTGAAATGGGAAATCCTCCCTACTTCCCTGAGAGTGGTGGATTACTCTTTGAGACTTCCTGTAAACTTGGCCTTCTACAGCTTTCCCAAGCTCTGGGCTGGGTATTGAACCTCCTCTAGTGGCGTAGGTATCTGAGGCAGGTCACCTTGCCCACCTGACCACACTTAACGAAGACTGTGTGGATCATGGGGTCCCTTCAGCGCCTAGCCTAGAGTACATGTACACTATAAGTACTCAGCAAAGTTTGACTGGTCACAGCCCGTGTCTGGCTCACAGCTGTGCACTGCAGAGAGAAGGCAAGGCAAGATTTTAACCAGTGAATGTCAAGGGCCCTAAGAATCCATTCCTTAGACTCAGTTGTATCCAGCTACCACCAGTCTCTGGGGCCATGCGTGTGGAGTCTGTGTGTGTGCAGCCATCTCGATTACCTGGCTAGGGGCTACTTAGACAGAGGGGGGGCTGGGCAATTCAGACCCAGCCCCACCACCTTGTTCTGTGGTAGAGCAAAGCCTTGCTTTAGAGGGAATTCATTTTTCCAAATTGCAGAACAAAGAACACAATGTTTAGGAAGAAAGCACGTTGCTTACATTTGAAAAAAATTAGCAGCATTATATAATGAAAGACACTTGCAAGTGCTGAGTCACCCCAGGCCGACTTACATCTCCCACTGGTTTGTGAGGCACTTGTAAAGTGACATCCTGTTAATTTAAGGCTGCTTATGCTAATTTTCAGTTAGTTTATTTGCCTGGGAAATTTATTTGTGGCCTCCAGGGTGACAGCCGGGTTGAGTCTAAAGATGTGGCATCCTGTTCAAAATGTCAGACAAGGAGAGGACGGCAGAGTTCCAGGTTAGGGTCACAGTGGTGAGAGGACAATGCCAGGTCAGTGTCCTGCGGGACAGGCTTCTATTACTGTCCCCGTCCAGTCTTCAGATCTGAGCCAGTGCACGGCTGGTATAGACCCGCCCATTTCCAGCAGGAAGGGCATGCCCTCTGGTCTGTTCCGCAGGTCAGCACCGGGAGACTCTGAACAGTGGACAGTAACCACGGCATGGAAATCATGGAAGATTCCAGATCATTCTACTACTAATGCACCCTAAAATTTAGAGTGAGTAAGAGGTGATTGTGGCAGGTAAGCATTACATATTCCAGGTCATTGAGGGAAACTGAGGCAGGAACTGAAGCAGAGACTGTGGAGGAGTGCTGCTGGGGGGGGAGGTTTACTCTCCCTCTGACGTGCTCAGCCACTTTTTAATATACTCAGGGCCACTTGCCCAAGGCTGGTACCGCCCACAATGGGTTGGGCCCTCCCTCATCAATCAGTAATTAAGGAAATGTCTCATAGACATGCCCACAGGCTAATCTGATATGGGCAGTTCAGCTGAGGTTCCCTCTTCTCAGGGGAGTCTAGGTTTGTGTTGGGATGACAGCTGACTCTAAGGATAACATGCCCATCTTGTTGATATTTCTTGGTCCTGAGTGTCCCCACCCGTCTCCCACGTGGCACACTGTCCCTTAGATTTTCTTCTGAACGAGGCAGAGGCCCATGAGGTGATAGGACTCAGAGCCAGACCTCAAAGAGAAACTGAGGCCTGGAGAGGAGACCGTCCTCGTGAAAGAAATAAGCAAAGGCCCGGAGAGGGCGATTCTGAAATGCCTGCTGCGGAGGCAGCTAGAAGGGGGTCAGAGGGCTCACCTTCCCTCTCAGCAGGCTCCCAGCCATCCCTCTTGGGCTGCCTCAAGGAGGAAGTGGAGAACAGAAGCTGCAGGAAGCAGAGGCCTCTGAGGACCGGCTGAGGACAAGCATGGAGTGGCTGATGGTTGTGAGCTTGGGAGAAGGGTGAGTGAGAGCGGGGAGGATGGGAAGCTGTGGTCAGAGGCAGGGGCCTGACAAGGCAGGTTCAGAGAGGGTCATGGGAGGTGACAAGGTGTTGGCTAGGGTTGGGTGACAGTTATGTTTCTGGAGACAGGCGAGGTGTTGGGAGGATGTACTCATCTGGGAGCCAGACAATGGAAGCAAAGCCATAGAAAGCCCATGGCTGATTTCAGGAATAAAGGAAAGGGGAAGCCATTGGTGGTTAATGGCAACCCGTCTCTTAGGAAATGGGAGTGGAAGAAGCCAGCTTTTTAGGGAGGGCAAAGGAATGTTGCAGGAGGCCTAGGGGGTCTGCAGAAGACTAGGGTTGGATGCCATCCTGTAGTGCCTGGTAACTGAGCCTCCTTCAATTACAGACATGAACCTATACCTCACCTTCAGCCTTATATTAAAATTCCACTCAAAAAATGGGACTTGAGATGACGCAGTGGTTAAGTGCACTGGCTGCTCTTCCGGAGGTCCTGAATTCAGTTCCCACACCCACATGGTGGCTCCCAACCTTCAGTAACATCAGTTCCAGGATATCTAATGCCTTCTTCTGGCCTCCATGGGTACCAGGTACATGAGGCACAGATGTACATGCAGGCAGAGCACTTTTACACATCAAAGAAAATATTTAAAGACGCAAAACAAACAATCAAACAAAAAAAAAAACAAGAACAAAAGAAGAGGTTCATAGATTTAGCTGTGAAATTTCAAAAGTTTAAGAAGAGAAACCTAGGAGAATATCTGGGAAACTTAAGGGCTAGGCGGAGAGTTCGTAGGCAAGATTCCAAAACCATACATAGGTTATAAAAAAAACAAAAGAAAACAAAACCCCCAAAATGGGGCTCCTCAGAAGTAATGACCTTTGCACCCTGCAGTGCCCTGACAGAGGGTAAAGCAACAAGCCACAGGCCTCAGAAAATGTTGCAGAGCACAGCTCTGACCAGGGAATCCTACCTGGGATGCTGATCTCTGTCAGAACAGTACAGCATCACAGTCAAGTTAGAGAGAGCTAAGCCAATTGATCTGACCTTTGACTCGACCTGAGGCAGCACACACACAGCAAATAGATGCACGACACAAAGACACAAATAAAGGCGTGCCATGTCGGCTGCCACTGGGGACAAGCACATTCAAACTGGCAGGCACAGAACAACTATCACACAACAACAACAACAATACGACCATGCGGAGACCAACATCTGATGTTCCCGAACTGGGAGACAGTCACAAGACACCTGACCAGGGTTTCTCAAGGCAAACAAAGCAAAGATAGTCACAGCTTGTGAGGGTGCAGAGAAACTGGGCCCCTACACACGGCTGATGGGCAATGGGCATCGTGTTCACTCTAGAAAAGTTTGCAAGGCTCTCTAAAAACACAACATGGGCTGGTGTGGTGGCACACGCCTTTAATCCCAGTGCTCGGGAGGCAGAGGTAGGAGGATCTCTGTGAGTTCTAGGCCAGCCTGGTCTACAGAGTGCATTCCATAATAGTCAGGGCTGCATAGTGAGACCCTGTGTCAAATAAACAGATGGACAATTAAAACAACAGACTAAGCAAGTTAGTCAAGTACCCTCTGAGAAAGGTGAGGGCCTGAATTCAACCCCCACCACCAGATAAAATGCCAGGCATGGTGGCATGTGCTTGTAAAGCCAGCACCGCAGAGGTGGATGGCTGGGGCTCCCTGACCAGCCAGCCTCTTCTCATCACTCAGTCCCAAGCCAGTGAGAGACTTTGAAAAACAAGATGAAGAGCACCCATTGAACCACACCCAGGGTTGATCTCTGGCTTCTACATACACACTTGCACATGCACACCCGAACAAACACATGAACTCGTGTCAACACACACACAGACACACTTGGCCCAGTACGTACACTCCTGGGGGTTGGAGTGTCCAGAGATGTGAAAGCTTATTCTTATACAAGGTCCTGGACACAATATAGCATTTGATTTATAGAATCTAAAGCTGGAAACCTAAATGCCCTTGCAGGGTTCAGTGATGGTCAGTGCGTGGGGGAAGGATCAAGCTATGGGTGCATGCAGCAACTCCAAGGTTGCTCAAGGACAGTGTGTCTAACAAGACAAGCCAGTCTTGAAGAGTGTCGCACAACTGTCTCGGGGGGGGGGGGAGACAACATTGCAGATATGAACAGAGAGTAGATGAATCTCCAGGTGTTAGAGTGGAAGGGAGGGAATGAGACCCTATAATCGGTTGCTAGCAAGGGAGCCCTTTGTGTGCTAGAGCTGATTTATATATTGATTGTGGTGCCTACCCTAATCCATCATCTGGTCAAGCTGCATGCAATTAAGTGGGCATGTGTGTGCACACGCACACACACACACAAACACACACACACAACCCTAACCCTGAGTGCGTGGATCGTGCACAGAATATTTGTGTCCCTTCAGAATCCAGAAGCTCAGAAACCCAGAAGCCCAGGGTGAGGGTACTGGGGAGTCATTTTGAAGAATTAGGCTGTGGGGTGGGGTCCCCTGTGTAAATAAGCTTGTTTAAGGAAGTGAAGGACAGAGCATGCCTTTGACATGTGAGGACACGAGAAGGAACCAAGTCAGGCCAGACAGCACTGGAGTCCTGGACTTGCCAGCTTCCAGAACTGTTGTAAAGACAACCTTCTTGAAACATCCTGGTCTATGACGCTTTGTTCAGAAGCCTGGTCAGGCTCGGACAGCTTGTATAACCAGAGAGAGAGAGCAGAATTAGGTGGGTGGCTGCTACTGAGGTCACTTCCTGATTTGATACTGTGTTCTCATGTAGGATGCTGCACGGGGTGTCTGGATGAAGGTGCTATTAAGACCTCTGGATTATTTTAGCAGTTTCTTGTGAATCTAGAACTATTAGTCCCAAAGGTACAAAGGAGGAGGAGAAAGTAGGAAGAGGAAGAGGAGGCAGAGGAGGAGAAGGAGGAACGAGAGAAGGAGGAGGATCTGAGAAGTCTTGGTTTCTGCAGGGGGCAGGCACAGCAGAGATAGAAGCGGCAGAAACCTGGGAGGAGTAAGCTCCTGCCAACAGTTTTGTGCAGACCTACCAGGCCAGCTGTCTGGTGGGGGGCATTAACTCATGCCCGAGAAGAAAGGGTGACCCCCCAAGGATGACACCTGCTGGGAACAGGATATGCCACCCAAACCCTGAGCAGGGTGTTCCACCTTGCCCTGCCTAGCTTTCCCCACTGCTCTGTGCAACTGTGGTCCTGAGAAGGGGGACATAGGGCCCCGTCCCATCCACCATGACTCTTAAACCCTAGTCTGCCCCCCCATGATCTCCAGTGTGGGAAGCTTAGAGCATCACGCTGAGTGACAGCGCTTGCACCAGGGAGGGTCTTCCGGGCACCTTGCAGCCCCGGCCCCCAGGAGAAAGAAGTAACTACACAATCTTGCTTTGCATATTAGGAGCTGTGTACATCCCACTCTCCCCAAGTTACATGAGGACACAATTTATCTTTAGCCCAAAGCCACCTGCTTGGTAATCTGCTTCTGTGTACCCGATTGATCCCACCCTCCTTACGTTGGCTGGAAACACGGCTGTTTTTATTTAAAGCAGCCAGCAGGCACAGGATACTGGACAGGGCGGCCTAGCATGTGCCCATCTGGGTGGATGCTGCCCATCTTCCAAAAGATGAGTCGGTCTTTTTAGGTCCGAGTTGGTTAGGGTCCTGGAACCACCTAGATGCAGTGCCTGGACCCCAGTAAGAGATGTGCTAAGTAGACTATTGCTTACAATATTTGTTCTGTGCTGGTCTCTGAGACCAGTCTTCATTCTAACACTTTGATCTCTTTTCCAGACCCATGTTAAAAATCCTGGAAGGGCTTATAGTCAACAGCACCCAATGCCAGAGAAACTGTGAGTGGTATAGTGTCTTAATATCTGGGTTTCGGATGGAAAGAAGCGCAGGGTGGCTCTGTATCTCTGTGCTTTCCGAGCTAACCCTCATCATCCTTCCATTTGCCCCACAGTGGAAACAAACCACATCTATCAGATCTGTGAATCTCTTTTTTTCCCCTCTCTCTTTTCTTAGGGCTGCCACTGGAAAGCCCTCTTAACTCCCTGCAGAGGTCAGAGTAGGCTGGAAGACTAAGTACCCTACAGGCAAAGTTCAGATGAACAAAAGTGAGGAGCCAGCCACCACTATGACCATGGCAGCTTCAGAAGGATAAGGACCCTGGTGGCAGCTAAGAGCCAGCTAAGAGCCAGCCCCTCCCAGGGCTGCTGTATTTGCAGTCTGAGATGCTGATATGTGAGATCCAGAACCCCGAAGCATTTCTGGGTCTCCTCCACACAGCTAACCAAATGCCTCCACCAAGAGGAGCACATGACATGAATTGTACTGCCCGAGTCTTTTTTTTTCTTTCTTTCTTTTTTTTTTTTTTGTGACATTGTGATACAGCAAACATCTGCCTTTTAAACTCTAAGGAAGAAGAATACAAGGGAGTGAACCTAGGGTTTACGCATTCTGGGTAGAGCAAGTACTCTTTCACTGAGCTGTGTCATAAGCCATTTTGATTTGTGTGTGTGTATGTGTGAGTGTGTATGCACGCGCATCGTATGTTGCTGTATACAAACATGAGAGCATTCAGCTGTCTTCCTTTACTCTCTACCTTATTCCCTTGAGACAGGGTCTCTCACTGCACTTGAAGCTCTTTGTTTTGGTTAAGTAGGCCAGCTAGTGAGCTCCCATGATCCCCCTGTTCCCATTTTCTTGGTGCTGGAGTTGAGCCTATATGGTCTTGCCAAGCTTTTCATGTTCGTGTGGGTTCAGGAGATTCAAGTTCAGATCCTCAGTTTTGTGCAGCAAAGACTTTTACCCACTGAGCCGTTTCCCTGCATTCCCTCATCTTTTTCGTCTTTTAATTTCAAGGCAGGGTCTCACTAAGTTACCGGAACTGGACTTTAACTCATTCTATTGTGCAACTGGCTTGAAAGTTGTGAGCCTCCTGTTTCAGCCTCTCAAGTGCCTGTGCCACCAGCCCTGGCCTGTTTAAAGCATTTTAAAGTGCTTTAAAGGATTCAGTGGCTTGGATAGCTTCATATTGGAGTCCAACCCTCACTGCCATCCAGTTCCAAAATGTTTTCATCACCGCAAACAAAAGCCTGTTAGTAGCCACCCTCCATTCCTCCCTCCCATCTGGCAAGCACTAGCCTTTACCGTCTCCAGGGACTTGCCTATTCTGGATACTACTAGCAAATGAAATGGTGCAATATGTGGTATTTGGGGTCTGGCTTCTTTCTTTGGGCACCACACTGTTGAGATTTGTCATTGCTGTAACCGGTGCCAACGCTTCATTGTTCTTTATGACTGAGTAATATTCCAATGTATGGCTGGATAGACTTTATTCTCTCTGTTGATGGGACTTCCTAGAGCCTGGAGACGCCTTGAGGAGGTCTGCTTATTCAAGGCTCTTGAAAACATCAGCTGCTGGAGCCAGGGACTTTGGGTGACATTCATGACTATTTCTTGTGCCCAGAACATTTTGGCACACATCACTGCTCTGTATCTAGATGTTGAACGAACGAATGAATGAATGAATGAGTATAGCCACTAGAAGAGCATTTGTGTTCTGAGCTCCATGAGGTAAGAGGGGCCACAGCTGCTTGGCTCATTGTGTACCTTTGGGGGAGAAAAACACAACAGCAGCACTCAGGAGGCAGGCATGGCGCGGAGTGTTGGTTGCAACAACACATGGGTATGATTACTCAGGAGCCCAATTCGGCTCCGATCACTGCTGTGACAAATTGCCAGACACCCAGTGGCTTAAAACAACACAGCGTATTACTTCATAGTCTGGATGCCAGAAGCCTGACAGGGTGCCACTGGGCTGACAGGAAGCTGTCGACAGGAGCTGCGTCCTTCTGGAAGCTCCAGTAGGAAGGGCAACTTCTACTTTTCCAGCTTCTAGAAGCTACCTGGCAGGCTTGGCTCAGGGCTCCTCCTGCATCGTCAAAGTCAGTTGTGAGGTAGCATTTCTCCGACACCCCTTCTTTCCAATTCACATTCCAACCGTGGCCGGTGATGTGTCCCCAGTTAGGAGTGTCGGTGATCAGGTTGGGAGTCCTGGGATCCTTCAGGCTCATCTTCCAGCTCAAGACCCGTAACTTAGCCACATTTGTGAAGTCCCTGATGTCAAGTACAGGGGTAGTGGCAGATTCTTGGGGTCGGGACCTGCACATCTTCAGTGGAGCAGTCAATTATTCTGCAACCCTTGGCTTCACACAGACAGACAATCCTGGAAGTTCTTCCTAGCTCATGGAGTGGGAGACCATAGCAGAAAGCATGGAACCCTGACTTCACGTCTCTTTTTGCCACACTGAAGCATACATCCTCTCTGGAGGCTGCTGCTTTAGCCCACCCCAGGGTTTTTATTCCTTCTCATCCCACAGCTGAGTAACCGAGGGCCAATCTCTAGAAGATGGAGCCTTGAAATAGGACTCTGGAGTCTCCATGGCTGTTCACCTCTGGGGCCCATAGAGCCTCCAGTCTGCCCAGGAGATCTAGAAAATGAATTTGTGTGTATTAATTAATTGATTAATTAATTAATTAATCTTGTGTGTATGCCTTAATTAATTAATTGTATATGTGTTGAAAGAGAGAGGCACATGTGTGGCCATTTGGGAATTATTGGCTTTCTACCTTGTTGAGGGGGTTGTCTCTTGTTGCCACAGGATCTCTGTTGAGGTGGGGTCTCTCTTGTTGAGGCAGGATCTCTGTTGAGGTGGGGTCTCTCTTGTTGAGGCAGGATCTCTGTTGAGGTGGGTGGGGTCTTTCTTGTTGAGGCAGGATCTCTGTTGAGGTGTGGTCTCTCTTGTTGAGGCAGGATCTCTGTTGAGGTGTGGTCTTGCGGCAGCTGTGCTGTAGACTACAGGCTAACCTGCCTCTGAGCTTCCAGGTAATGCTCCTGTACCCATTTCCCATCCTGTTTTAGGACTGCTAGAATTACAGGTGTGTGCCATCACATCTGGCTTTTTACATGGGTTCTGGAGCTCAGCCTCCAGTCACGAGGCTTTGTAGTTTGCTCCATTACCCACTGAGCTTTCTCCCAATCCCCAGGAAACACTTCAAAGTTCTAACCAGTCAAGAAGCTGGGACTTGCAATTAATTTAGTGATTAATTTGAAAGGTTTTTGCAATGGATTTTCCTACTAAAAAATAAAAAGGTAAGTGTTGGAGGAGGCCACTTGTTTGTTCCTGGCTGCTTAGCCCTGAAATAATCACACAGAAACCATATTCATTAAATCACTGCTTAGCCCATTAGCTCTCACTTCTTATTGGCTAACTCTTACATATTAATTTAATCCATTTCTATTAATCTGTGAATCACCATGAGCCTGTGGCTTACCAGGTAAAACTCCCAGAGTCTGTCTCCAGCGGCTCCATGGCTTCTCTCTGACTCAGCCCTTCTTTTTCCCAGCATTCAGCCTAGCTTTCCCGGCCTACCTAAGTTCTGCCTTGCTATAGGTCCAAAGGAGTTTCATTGTTCACTAATGGTAATCACAGCACATAGAGGGGACTCCCACATCAGATAGGAGATGTGGAGCAAATGCCATTGTAGGTGGTGGTGATGGCAGGGCGTATTGAGGACACAACTGTAGGTAGGTATAGAGTCTCCATCCACAAACACGTTTGTAACATCAGATACTGCTATGGCCCCAGCTGCCTGTGTGACAGCCATGGTAGAAGCTCAGCACGCAGGCACCTGGGGCAAAATGTTAGCCCTGGAAGAGAGTGCAGGTAGAAGAGTCAGGGTCTTGGGCATACTTTTTGCATGGAGGAGGATATGAGACAGGTCCAGGCAGGCTCCTTAGTGACGGCCTCTTGTAAGGATCGTTCCAGCTCCTGGGATCTGCGCTGTAGAACGGATGGATCACTCCTGTCTTTATAGGAGACATTCCTCCACCCAGGGATGTATATTGGACCAGAGGAGAACCTTCGACATGCAGGAGGTCCTGAATTTGATCCCAACCATCACAAAGAAAAGAGAAGTATATATCGAACATTAAGCATCCTGCCAGTCTTAAGAGGCGAGAAATAACAGTGTGTCCCCTGCAGTGCCACAGCTTGTGGTCTGAGGGAAAAATGCAGGAGGGCACAGTGCTGCCAGTGATAAGTGGGTTTTGTCTGTTTCCTTCATTTATTCATCAAGTGTCTCTTGCAAGCTACTTGTGCCTCAGAAACCAACTAGGCGTCCACACGAAGCCCCTGAAATATACACCACAGTCTGTGGAGTGGTTAGCAGACACAAATCTCTGAATAGCTGGGAAAACAGTGTGTTGAAAAGAGATGATGTATCCCCTTTGACCCAAGTACTTTCCTGGAAGCTGTAGTTAGCAGGCAGGGTTGGATACAGTCGGCTATTAGCAGACACTATGTTTTTCTCTTGAATCCACCCTCTTTTCAACTGTGCATGGATGGGGCCCAGAAGCTGGCCTTACCTGGAGGCCACAGCATGAGCTTTAGCTGCAGAAAACTCACAGCTAGTCGGGAGGAAGAAGATTACATCCCAGAGTGGTACCGCCACACCCATTTCCTCAACCAGCCCTCTATAAATGCCCTGGGTTCTTTCTGTGCCTGCTGCCGGCTCCTTCTGGGCACAACCACCACCTGCTTGCTAACTGAACGACTCCTTGCGCCCTTCTCCTCTCCTTTCTGACGATGACAGAGTTGGAGAGGTCTTTGCTTTCTAGACAGGCGGAGAGTAACCGAGCAAAGACTAGGTAGAACTGGGGTATGGGGAAACACCTGGAGGATCCCCTTTACTGGCTGGTACGGTCCACAGGAGAGGTCCAGTTCCTAAACTGAATACCATTATAATCTTTTCAGGGCACTTTCTGTTGGGTTTGACCCTTGAAGTAAAAACGTTGTCTTCTCTATTAGATAGGCTGGTCCTTTCAGGATGCTAGGCTATCAGGGCAATTAATTTATTATTTACTTAAATTTTCAATACAGATTTTCTCAGTTTATGAGGTGGAGGTGGGGGGGGTGTGGTGGCATCTTTAATCCCAGATACTTGGGAGGCTGATCAAGGAGGATCGTGAGTTCAAGGTTAGCCTGGGATAGATAAGGAGACCCTGCCTCAAGCTAAAATAGAAGGCTGAGGCTATCACCTGATGGTAAAACATCTGCCTGAGATGTATAGAAACATGGAATTGAGCCCCAGCACTACGAAAGACAGTGGAGTGGAGAGGGAGGTGAAGGGAGGAGATGGAAAGTTACAGATCAGGAATTTAAGGATTCCATTACCCGCCCCCCCCCACCACCACCAAGGTATCATACATAGCCCAAGAACTTGCCTCTGTTTAGAAAGAAAATCCTGCGGACATACTTGTTGAATCGGGGTAATGGACAAAGGTTAAGATCCCACAGGACTTGTTCCTGTAAGGAAATGGGAGATTTTACAGGAACTCTGGGATGGCAGGGGCTGGAGTGATGTCACCTTAGAATGTCATTGCATAGAGGCTGGCTCTGACACCTGGGCTCTTCCATTCTTGTTGGCTTTCTCTCTGTGTTCACTTTGAGGTTGGAGATGCCCTTGTTTCGTCCCCATGCAAGAGCCTCTGGCTGGCTGGCGTGTGTGGTCTATTGGTGACAGTGTGGCTGTTCACCTGAAAACTGGACACAGTTTTTGTGACTCATTCAGGAACAGGACTCACCATAGCCTCTGCAACCCTAGTCCAGACCCAGCTCATCAGCACTCATGGGCTGTCCTGGTCTGCTCAGCTGCCCTTAGGCCTACTGGGCCTACACAGAAGCATGTCTGAACCAAGCCTTTCCCTTGTTGCTTTTTCCTAGCACATCTGTCCATACTCAGGTGCAATCAGCTTCTTTGGACCCCTCCACCCTCCACTGGAGTAGCTCAGTGACTTTTTGGCAGGGCCTGGTTATCCTTAGCCACAGCTCCAAATGGCAGGAGCTAACTTCCCTCTCCATCTGATAGAGCCAAGATGGCACCCACTCCTTCCCGGACATGCACCTCATTTCTCTCCTGTCAAGTCTTCCACTGGCCCTGTTTGTGCAATCAGCGCTAAGGGCTGTAAGGGGAGTGGAGTAAGGTCTGCATGGGGGTGCACAGGAGCTCACAGCTTGGCTGCATCCTTCCTAAGTGCATGCACTTCTGCCAGTCCCATCATGTGCCACAAAGTCCACGTGCCCTAGGCTGCTGGCCTAGGAAAAAGAAAAACATCCACATTGCAGCTTGTGTCATGGTTCTGTTTCTCGACTATGGTGTGATAATTTTAAATAAGGTGCAGTAAGTACATGCTCAGATTCACCTACCTGTCCTCATGATGTTCTGTAGGGTTTAATCTCTCTCTGTGTCTCTCTGTCTCTGTCTCCCTCCCTTCCTTCCTCTTCTTCCCTCTGTCTCTCTGTCTGTCTATGTCTCAGTGTCTCTCTGTGTATGTGTGTGCGTGTGGAAGGTGTGTGTGTTCTGTGCATGTACAGGTAGGTGTACACATGCACATTTATGAACGTGAGTATGGAGACCAAGGTCAGCCTTGAATATTGTTCTCAGGAGTTGTTCACCTTGCTTTTGAAGACAGGGTGTGTCCTGGGACCTGGGACCCACTGATTTAGTCAGACAGTGGCTAGCAAGCCCCAGGGATTTGCGCATTTCCACAGGGCAGGTGTTACAAGGTGGTGCCACCAGACCTCTACTTTTCACATGAGTTCTGGGGATTGAACTTGGGTTCTAGTTCATGCATGGACATGTCCCCAGCCTAATCTAGTCTCCAGTGATGCTGAGATTATCGGTGAACTGCGACGGAGGCCACAAGGCCCTCTGTACCCACACACCTGGGCTTTCTGGCCTGCCCCAGATGCCTCATGTCTGATGTTCTTTTGGCTGCCTTGCTGCCCCTTTCTACCCCAGCTCTTCCTGCTTCCCACCTATGATGAGGTCAGGGCCCACAAAGCTTTGTCTGACTTGCTCTGTCGTTCTCTGGGCCTAGAAGCTATTGTTGGGGGACAGTGGCAAATCCTGCTGCCCAAGGCACACCTCAGGACAGTGTGGACCACCACCTCCTGTCCCACGTGAGCGGGAAATGCTCATGTTAGATGGGGAACCCTGGGTGGAGGTCATGGTGGGGCCAGCAGACAGAGAGAGCATTGGAGAGTGCACCAGGGCCTAGTAGGTCCTGTGAGCAGCATCAGTGGACAGGGGAGAAGGGCAACTCCCCCAGTCCACCTGCTACGCATCTCTGTAGCCAGGAGAAGCTGTCCATCCGACTCTTAGCAGGACAGGCTCCTCCCATCACCACCCCCCTTCTAGTGGCCAGCTGCATGCAGGCGTATAGGTTTGCCAGCTCCAGGTCCAGGCCTAGCGCTCAGACAGTTGCCCCAGAATTCAAGCACCCAGGAGGTGCCCTTTTTTCCTGTTGGTTTGAGGAGACCCTTAGATATGAATTTACCTGAAGGACCTGGAACAAAACCCTGGAGGTAAAATCTGAGATTCACTAAGGAGGCCGGAACCTGAACTGCTCTCTGAGCCTCCCCCATTGGGTTCTAAGGAGTGTCATGGGGGGAACATCTACACCAAACAGTTGAAAGACCATCTCCTAAAGCACCAGAGGGCTGGGCCTTAGTTCACACCCCCTCTCGCTTAGGGCACCCTGCTGGCTGTTGTCATCTGCAGGACCCAGACAATGGGCTCTGCAGGCCTATTGGTCCCAGAAACCTGAGTAAGGAGTTTTGCCCAGGATGGTCTTATGTTGCATTGAGCAGAGGCAAGCCCTGCGCCAGGGAGAGATAAACTTTCCATTCATGGCAGGTTTAACAAATAATTCAGGTCACCCAGTCAAAATGTGTGTTCCGCTAAGCAGGCAATGGTACTTAGCACGATCAGGATCTAACCATGACTGTTTTTCAGAAACTTGACTATAACTGGACGTCTCACAGGCCACAGGAATCCTACAACAGAGCTTGGGTTCTGAGTGGCCATTCGGGCTGTCATCTGAGGAACTCCACCCACCTGCTGCCCGCACCCACTGCCAAAACCCTGGCAGAGAGGATTCTTCTACTCCTCCCGCCCAAGTTCTTTTCTCCCAAGGCTTTCTCCCTCCTAAACAATGACCCTTGACAATGTGCCCACTGGGTGGGGTGAGGGTTTGACCCAGCCCTTAGTCCCCGCTGCCACAGGACTGCCATGTCCCTCCACCAAGTAGGAAAGCCTGGAGACTTTGGCTTAGCTTCCTCTCTGTGCTAGAAGAGGCCAGAGGGTCCCTCCATGGGGGAGTTCTGGGAGCTCACTTGGGACAGCTCCCAGGTCCTTGTCATCAGACCCTGAAGGTCCTAAACTCACAACACGTTGCTCACCAAGCATCCCCAGCCCTGCCACCCCCAGGGCATGGTCTAGCAGAACAGAGGTGTTGTCCAAGTGGGGGCTTTGTGGTGCTGGCCATTTTCTTTGAGCTCCTGATGGGATAGTAGTGGAGGTAGCTCCTTCCTCCCCTTCCCAGGGTAAAGTGTCTGCTTCCTCATTTACCAGCACCTGATTGGTGGGTCTAGAGGGCTCGGGCCAAAAATTTTCCATTTTCCCAAGGGGTTTCCTGGACCTTGTGGTTGGTTCACCATCTACTCTAGCCCCAGGCCCTTGGGCACTGAGGATGGCCACTGGGGGGCAGTGCTAGCCAGGAGACCTGGCAGGGATCCACCCTCCTCCTGCCCAGAGGCCCTGCCAGCAGGGAGCTGTATGTACCAGGCTCTTATTTACACAGTGGGGACCAAGGTAGTGCTGGACACTGTTTTTTTCCTAATATACAGAACCACACCCCTGTCTAGACTCCCCCTTTCCCTTCTTTTTCGTTCTCTCTCTCTGTCTCTCTCGCGCGCTGTCTCTCTCTCTCTCTTTCTCTCTCTCCACACACACAGAGAGGCTTGTAAGCTTTTATGCTCAAATGCACACAGAACAGAGCATAGACATCCAGTCAGTGGCCTTTATATGCACATACAACAGATATAAGCGTGCCCATTCATGTAAACTTTAACGTTATATACTGTGCACAGGGACATGCATGTGTGTGTATGCACACACACACGTGACACCCAGCACATTCTCCCCTTGTGCTCACACTCATTTGTACCCCACTGCCCTTCCAAGGGTGTGATGTGGAGACCTTCCCTTTTGGTGACCCTTCCTTTTGCCTCTACTTCAGCAGGAAGCCTGGTGGGTTTCCAGGAGTAGTTTTCCAGGTAGATGGAGGAAGGTCCCAGCGTGAAGGCTTCATGCCAGGGTCACCTTTCTTGGAATCCCTCTCCAGCTTGCCTCCTGGTACCCCTAAATTCTTGCCTGGCAGCACTTCTCTATCTCCAAAGCTGACGCCCATGTCCCCTGCCACCCATGGGGTACTCTGCTCTCCAACTGCTTGCTTATCCCCATCTTTGGCCGTGGAATGGCTTGTACTGCCCTGACTGTCCCCTTGCTAGGCTGCAGTCCCAGGAAGCCCTATCCACATCTCTCTTCACTCCCTTGTTTCTCCATTCTTGCTGCTAGCCATTCCCGAGAACCATCTTACAAAAGGCAAAACTGAGCCCCTGAGACGGGTAGTGACTTAGCTAGGGTCATGCAGCAACTTAGGAAAGGTCCCTTTGATCTGTCCCCATACCCTTTCTACATATACATACTGTGGCACTCTCATCTCAGGACCTTGGGGAGCCCACCCCTGCACTGATGTCTACCATGTCCTTCCTCTGCAGATTCCAGACTTCCTACAGCCTGCCACCATCCTGCAATCACTGTAACATCCATATACAGAAGAGGGACACAGAGCCTCACTGCAGCATCCATACACGGAGACGACCACAGGGTCTCATTGCAATATCCTATACAGGAGAGGATCACAGGGCCTCACTTCAATATCCGTATATAGGAGAGGACCACAGGGCCTCACTCACTGCAGCATCCACTCACAGGAGAGGACCACAGGGCCTCACTCACTGCAGCATCCATACATGGAGAGGACTGCAGGGCCTCACTACAGACAGGGGTGTGGAGAACTCTTGCTTCACACAATTTCAGCAACTCCTTCTGTGAAATGGAGTATGTCTGCATGCTTGACAGTGTGTGGGTATGGAGTTCATAAAAATTCCTGGAGAGGTCCCGGTGTTGATGCATAAGGACCCAGTGGCCATCTGCATTCATAGTCTTCCCACCGTGTCCCAAGGTCCCCGGTGGTAGGCCACTGTGTTCCCATTCCAGGTGCCTGTCTCCTCAGCCTGATACAGTACATGGACCTGGCAGGACTCTCTTCTGGGTTCTGAACCATTGCTGCTGCTGCTTCTTCACCAAGGTTCAGCCCCAGGCTGGGTGGGCTCAAACGGAGAGATGCTCTGTGGCTTGGCACGCACAGAGGGGATGGGGTAGAGCATGTGGGTGGCCTGTCGCTCTCCCTAAGAAATACCCACCTGTCTGCTGCTGCAAGCAACTCCCCTCCCCACCCCAACACACACATGAAAAAGTCAGGTAGGGGCAAGCAGCAAAAAGGGGTGGGGGGACATTCCTGGGGTGGGTGGGTTTTCAGAAGCCAGGCAGCCTTTACCAGCTCTGTTGTGGGTTTTCTCCCCCCCCCCACACCCCCAGCTACTCTAAGAAGCACTGTGTTTCTCCTGGCCTTTTCCAGCTCCACTCTGAAGCTGCCAAGGTTTTCTGACATTGAGGTACAACTTTCCCTTAGCTCCTAGACTGAGAGAGCGGCTTCCCATGAGGTTAAGAGCAAGCCAGGGGCATCAGCAAGAGTGTGCATCTACCGCCACCATCCCTGTCCCCTTATGTTACCTGTACAGCCGTCTTCTACCCTGGCCCTGTGTGTGTGTGTGTGCGTGTGTGTGTGTGTGTGTGTGTGTGTGTAGGCCAAAGGTCAATATTTGATGTTTTTCAATCATTTCTCCACCTTCATTTTTGAGACAAGGATCTTTTATTGGCCTGGAGCTTCCAGTTCAGCAAGGCTGGCTGCCATCAAGCCCCAGGGAGCCCCCCCCCATCTCCTCTCCTGAATGCTGGGATTGCAGGTACATACCGCCTGACTTTTTACAGCTTTCAGGTCCTCTTGCTTGTGTGGCCTGCACTTTACCAACCGAGCCATCCTGCAGGCCCCCAGCCTTGTTTTGAACAGTTCTTTTCATTGCCTGTGCTCACAAGTCGGCTTCCTCTGTGTGCTTGGCCGCTTCCTCCCAGAAGCCTGGCCACAGTGTTTACTGCCCTGTGGGGTGGCCGGGAGGCCTGGCGTGGGGTGGTTTTTCCCACATTGTTGAGAAGTTTGGTGGGCAAAACACCCAGTTGCCCACAGTTTCCATCCTAGTCCTTCAGCCTTGGCCTGGGCGGCAGACACTCAGTCAATGGTGATAAGTCAGTCCATGTTTACCTGGAATCTTCCATGTGGGAGGCAGTGACCTTGCTTGGAATCTGAGGATGCGTTCTCCGTTAATGTTCTGGGCTGTGGGGATGAGGAGCGTTGCCTCTGAGCAGGCCAGACCACCATCGTGCTATGTGACCAAGGATCTACTCTCTGTCCTCTTTTGCCTTCCAAGTCACCCCAATAGAGCACGAGGGCCGGGCACCACTTTGGACCTGAAACCCCACCATTTGAGTCAGACATTCCATGCTGGAAAGGAGTCCTTGTGTCTCTTTAGCAGTGTGGTGTTGTCCTAAGACCTTCGGGTCAGAAAGGTTTGGGGTGTGTGAACCTGGGTGGGGATGGTGGTCAAGGAGGCTGTAGATTTTGTTTTGGGGGCTGCTGGTCCGCATGGCTCTTTATAACTGTGACGTGGTAGCCTTTCCTCAGGACCAGCCTTACTTTGAGAAGCCCTGCTTTGGCCTCCAGAAAAGATGCAGCCGAAACGAGTGGGCTATGAGCAATGGATGAATGTCTCTGTGCTCCCGGAGAGCGCGCGTGTGCCAGAGGAAGAGCTGAATGACAAGAAGAACAAAGATTCAGACCAGTGGATTTGATTGGCATTTTTAATTTGTCTCGGAGACTCCTGACAACCCCAGAGAAAGTGGAAATGCGTCTCAGGATCTACCATTGTCTTGGGTGCACAGGGAATGTGTGACACCCCTGGGAAAGGGGTGCAGGCTGTGCTCACCATCCCGGAGACAACTGTCCCATGTCGGAGTGAGTCAGGGTCTCTGTACGGCTCCATTAGAGAGTGGTCATCCAGTGTTCTCGAGAGCACAAACCTTTCCAGCCTTGACAATGCTTTTACCATTAGTCGTCGGTAGATGGAAAATGAAAATATATGAGGTCCTCAATAACAGCAGAGAGTGGGTACAGAGATAAGTAAGTAAAATGGCCAAATGGCTTCTCAGAAGAGCCCTCGGTGCATATCAAGGACACCATTCCAGTCCGCAGAACTGTCCTTGGAAGGACGGAGGGCTGTGCATGGTCCATTTGGGAGGTGGGGGCTTCTGCCTACAAGGTATGGTAGGCAGTAGAACTAGGCCCTGGGAGAAGGTTCACATTCAAAGTCCAGGTCGCCCACCTATGCTGGATCCATGAGCACCATGCACAGACCAGACCTGAGCCTCCCAAATGGCTAAAGCACAGCCCAGGTCATGGTACCCCCCCATTACAGCCACAACACAGTCTCAGGTGCTGAACCAGTCTGCCTCCACCTTGGACCTGAAAGACGTCTTATAGTAAAAACAAACCAAGTTCATTCCTGTTTATGATCACGTCTCTGTTTCTCAAGGATTGGGCTATGCCTCACCTGTAACCTTAACTACAAATTGTTCTGTACTGCCTGTTCCAGGAAAAAACATCCATGTGTTTGTTTCAAAAGGTGTTATGACCATCTTGCAACCCTACCTTTGTTTCTAGAGGTTGCTATGACTACCTTGTTACAATCACCTTGTTATGCTGCTCCTGTAATTCTGCCCATTTGCCTGCCAAACCCCCTATTTGGAAACCCACGGCCCCCATATACCACTATAAAAGCCTTTGTCTTTCCCATGTCCAAAGCTGATATCTTTACCCCACCTCTAGAGGGAGACAGCCCATGTACACAAATGAAAAAAAAAGTTTGCTTTCATTAATTAATTTGGCCATTATGATTCGGGTTGGTGGTCTTTCTCCTTGACTCTTTGGGATTAACACAGATCCGATGTCCCCTGATCTTAGAGGTCAGGCTGTGGCTCTTGGCCCTTAGACAATAGGTGACAATAGCTCTGTGTGCCAGCCGATGAGAGGTGCGAGTCTATGTGCCTCAGCTGAACTGGGCTTCAGAGCAAATGATTTCAAGCCCCTGACCTTCAGCTAGGCCTTCAGCAGCCCCCCTGTCTTCCGTTAGAGATGTTGGGGAGCGACTCAAGAGCTGCAGAGTCCACTGTCACCCAGGGACAAGGCGTACACACTTATCCCTACATGGGCAGAAGCCTCTTGTTCCACTCATACCCCTATACCTGCCAGGCCCTTCCCAGGTATGAGTATTCCTCATCTCTGCACACATCCCACTGCCCAGGTCAGGTAACTAGGGCGGGAATGCCAGAGATGCCAGGACAGCTTCCCAGGTGTATTAGGTCCTTCCTTGTTACCCATGGAGGATTAGTTCCAGGGGATTCCCCAACCCCCCCTGAGAAACAGTCAGCATTTGTGACGAAACTTTGTTTACCTTCCCGTATTTGAAATCTCTAGGTGACTGAGGTTTCAATTACTGAGACCCTGTGTTGTGTAAATGCTGCCAGAATGGTCAATAAACTCCATCATGTAGGACAGGAAGATAAGAAAAAATTCTGTACCTACGCAATTAAAAAAAAATGGCAGTTGGGTGGTGGTGGTGGCAGTGATGCACACCTTTTAATCCCAGCACTTGGGAAGCAGAGGCAGGCAGATCTCTGAGATGGAGGCCAGCCTGGTCTACAGACTGAGTTTCAGGATTGCCAAGGCTATACAAAGAAACTGTTCAACAAAACAAAACAAAACACAACAAAAAAAAGGTTCTACCTGTAGTTGGTCCAAACTTTTTGAATGTAGCAAAAGGGGAGATGGCTCAGCAGGTAAAAGTACTTGTTCTTGTAGAAGACCCAAGTTCTGTTCCTAGCACCCACATGGTGGCTCAGAACTGTTGTAACTCTAGTTCCAGTGAACCTAGCGCCCTCTTCTGGCCTCTAGAAGCACCTGCACATGTGATATAAATAAAGTCATGCAAGCTTTATTTATATCAATAAATAAATGCTTCTTTAAAGTAATGGACTATGTAGAGTTGGAGGCCATCTGCAAACACGCAGGAAGCAAGCAGCCATCTAGAGGAGGTCTCCTTACCATCACAGGGACTTTTGTCACACCAGGGGGACAAAACTTGTTGGACCATTGAGGAAGGGTAAGATTATTCTGAGGCCAGGGGCCGGAGCTGCAGCAGCAGTCAGGGTAAGGGGCAGAAGGGGGGCCCAGGGTCACAGGGGTCTGTAACTGGTGTCTGCAGCCATATCCTCCAAGGTCTAGGTGACCTTGGGGCAGCCAACAGTCCTGGTGACAAGACAAGGGCAGATGACTCACGACAGCAGGGAACCCAAGTGGGCTTTGACAAGTGAATACCAGAAGTTCCCTGTGGATTTTTCTTTCTTTCTTTTACATTTTTTTTTGAGAGAAAACAAAACAAACAAGCAGAAATGGATGTCTCACTGGGCCCACGGGGTCTGTGTGTAGTAGCTGGGGAGGCTGGGATGTGTCAGATCCCTGGGTCTGGCAGTCCTTGGAGTAGGGGGTATTTCAGGGCCTGGATGGACAAGCCGCCTTTGGAGGGGCTGTGCTTGGGACCTCTACTGAGAGGGCGGCAGGGCGGCGGGAGGTGCCTGGAGGGCAGAAAGGATCAAACAACGGAGGGCCGCCTGAAGCTCACAGTTCCCTTTTAACAACCGGGTGGCAGCTAGGGGACCGGCTGCCTTGCATACCTGGCACCACACACACACATGCATGCATGCACATGCACGTATACACACACACACACACACACACACACACACACACACACACACGTGACTCACAGGTTCTTTGATGGGTA
Source organism: Alexandromys fortis (assembly GCF_014885135.2). Taxonomy (NCBI): domain Eukaryota; kingdom Metazoa; phylum Chordata; class Mammalia; order Rodentia; family Cricetidae; genus Alexandromys; species Alexandromys fortis. The sequence goes on along the minus strand of NW_026067968.1, from coordinate 4,921,057 downwards.
TGACATCTTCCCTCTAAACTGAGAAGAAACCCAGGGCCAGGGATCAGTTCAAGTGCTTACATGACCAGCAGGAGGAGCTTAGGAAGTGGCCAGGCAGGGGATAGCTTAGTCCCTTAACTGAAGCCCCCCTCCCCGTGGTCATACTCCCATCCCCAAAACTCAGGCTAGAGGGGTGCTGCTGGCAGCATATGGCACAGCTTGGAGGGAATCCACCTCTGCCAGATAGCAGAGGCCAGTCTTTGCATGTACCTGCACAAACACCTGGGGGAAGCAGAGGGCCCTTCCCCAGCTGCCCACCCCACATTCAGCCCCTCCAGTTCTTAGAAGGCCAGTTCCAGGAAGCTGCAGGCCTCTCCTGGCCTGCATATGCTGTTTCCTGGAAAACAGGCCTATGTTCCCCAGGGGCCTCGCAGGGAGGCTCATATCCAGAGGATGCTGACTGCCTGGAACAGCAGGGTGGGTGAGGGCCAGCTAGAGCCACCAGATACAGCTGGTAGGGGAGAGGTCAGCAGAAGGAGAACAACATGGTGGGTAGTCAAAGTGTCACAGCTGGGGACTCCAGTGCCACCTGGAAGCCCTTGTCCTTCCTGAGCTCCCATGGGACCTTGGGCAATGCGGAGGCAGGGACCTGGCATTCTCCAGTCCTCCCAGAGACAATGACAGGGCTGGCATGCGGGGATCCCACAGAGGGAAATCCTGGCTCCCATTCCCAGCTCTGAGAACAATATCCCGCAGAGTGATACCTTATTTTACCCTGATAGCTCCTGGAAGCTGTGCAGTGTGTGTGTGTGGGGGGGGGGGTGTGAAGGCAGAACCTGGGGGTGGAATGCTGTGTGGGGAGCTCAGAGAAAAACAGAGTGGCCCAGGGACAGGGGTTCAGGCTGGAGAGGGGACCTGGCAGAGCATTCTAAGGGCTGTTTGTCACATGCAGTTTTGGGTTTCTCTGCTTAAGGCCTGTGTGGCCCAAAGAAAGACACAAACTCTTGGGAAGGTTTACATGGCTTTGTGGTGCTCCAGTAGGGGTGGAGCAGGTGGCGTGGTGGGATCCATGCATGCAGGCCTATCTGATGGGTGCTCTGAGGACTAACACTGTGCGTAGCCCCGAGGACCTCTGAAATCACCCAGACACTGGGCATTGGGGACAAAAGGTCAAAAGTGAACCACGGTGCCAGGGGCACAGTGAGGAGTGAACAGGGCTTGGTGCTCCTCCTGCAGTGCCCTTCACTTTGCAGGCTGGAGGAAGATGGGTGCGGGGATTAATACACCCGGGCTTGTTCACTTTCCCCGAGCACAGAGGCCCCGTGGGGGCCGCTCTAATTGGCTCATGTCTGACTGTAGCGAAGAACAAATTGATTTCCCTCCAGCTGTTTCTGCAACCACAGTCCTCACTCAGCCACAGGCAGCCCACGGTGCCATCCTGCCTCCTCGGCAGCACTGGGGGAAAGTGGGGGGGGGTAAGGGGTCTCGTGCAGAGAAGGGATCCTGTCTCAGTGTCCCAGGGTGTACACACAGACAGGCAGACAGACACGCACGCAGGCACACCTTGGCAGAGGCAGCTGCCAGGAGGCCTCACAGCCCTCAGTACTCCCTGCAGCACTTATCAAAGGCAAATTTCTAACCAGATCCTGTGGGAAAAAGCAAAGCATTCCCTCCATACAGACAGGGCTTCATACTCAAAGCCTCAGTCATAGTGGGGTCTTTACCCACAGGACACACATTGTCTTGCCCCAGGGCCTTTGCACATGCTAAGAATGTTCCCTCATTTCCCTTCCCACACAGTCCTTTGGCAATGGACTATATATTCGTGTCTGCTGCACTCCGCTGGCAGGTCCCCACTTGGACGGCTTTTCCTGGGAAGGGACTTTGGTCCCTTCTGCACTCAACCCCCTGGGCTTGGCTTACTTTATTAGAATTCTCTCCTTGGCAGGTCTAGTGTTCCTCCCCAGGAGCAAACAGGTTCCCTGTCCTTGCAGGCACCACTCCGCACACACCAGTGTCAGTGCCTGAGGAACCACAGGTGTCCCTATGGAGAGAAATTCTGAAACCTGGTGTGGGACAGGGAAAGCCCAGGGGCGCAGGCTTCCAGGGGCCCAGGCTCCAAACTGCAGAGCACCCACAACCAAAGAAAGAGCAGGATCCCAGCCCTGCTGGCAGGCTGAGAAACAGCCAGGACCTGGCAGCACCACCTCCAAGCTGCACACCTGACCTCCTTCTGCTTAAATGTCCACGGTGAGCTGTGGCCCAGCACAGGCACGAAGTCCCTAGTGCTCCCTGCCTCCCCCAACGCCACCCGCTTGCTCTCACTCCAGATTCTTTGTGACAGGGTTCGACCCAGCCTTCAGGCTTCATTTTTAGTTCCCTCCTGCTTTGCCCGGTCTCCATATTTCTCCACACCAAAGCAGAAGCCTGGACTCCCCCCAGCCTTAAGAGTCCACCCCCTTCGCTGCCCTAGCTGACCCTTCTGTTTGTGCCGCTCTCCTAAATCTGCATCATAAAAAAGCACCAGGCCCAGAGGGGTAGGGAAAGCTTTACTTTGGGGGGTAGGGAGTGGAGGGGGAAAGGGCCAGGCTGTACTGGCAAGGTCAAAATTCTCTTTATTTCCCAGTGACAGGGGCCATTCACATGCTAATAAATCACACTCCCATCGGGCATCTAGGCGGCCTTTCTGAAAACTGCATTTTAACCCGGCACAATTGCTCTGTGAACAAGTCTACAAATAAGGATCCTGAGGTGTGGGGTGACAGGGGCAGATAGAAAGCCACCCAGGGTGCAGAAGGCTACGGAAAGGGAGGCCCTAAGCAGAATCTGCACAGCCTGCTTGGTTAAAAAGCACACACCGCTCCCCTGGACAACATCCTCCCATTCCAGAGCGAAGGGTGTGCAGAACCTGTGACCTATAAAGTAAGACTCATAGCCAAGACTGACTGAGAGACAGATATACATTTGGGGTGCAGGTGGGGACTTCCTGGGGTCTTGGCTTGGTCTCTTAACCAGACAGTTTGCAACTCTCAACATCCCATAATGTGATTTTCCCCAGTGTGTCTCAGCAGGCTGCACACTGCCTCCCCTCTGGCTCCCAGGATACTCCTGTTGGGGTGCTCCAGAGTGCAGGGCAACGGTGGCTGGGCTGCAGAGGGCCCCAGCTTCAGGTGTAGCTGGGCCTGGGGTACCCTCCAGGCCTAACTTATAACTAGAACGTCTGTTGCTGTTGTTGTGGGATTTTTGTTTTGTTTTGCTTTTTCCATCCTTCCGGGTGGGTTTGTGCCTGAAGGAAATGAGAAGGCCAGAGTTTTTTGTTCTGATTTTTCCCTTTTAAGTTTTAGAAAAGTTGTACAAAAGTTTTAAGACATTGTTCTTATGCAACTGCAAAGCTGAAAGGTTTGGAAGACATCCATGAGCTAGGGTCAAAATGCCCAAATGAAAAACAGCTTTCAGAGCTGAGAGATGGCTCAGGGGTTAAGAGTACTTGCTGCCCTTCCAGAAGCCCCTGTTCTATTCCTAACACCTACATGGTGGCTAAGAACATCTGCGACTCCAGCTGCAGAAACTCTGATGCTTTCTTCTGGCCTCCTCAGGTACCAGGCCCACAATGTGATACACACCTATACAGGAAGGCATAACATGAACACACACACACACACACAATTAAAAATAAATAAATCTTTGTTTTTAAACTTTGCTTGCTCCCCACCCAACTATTTTATATTCAAGGACCCTGAAAGGTTTCACAAACCTTCAGCAGATTTTAGGGGAGCTGATCTCTGGAGACTGAGATTGACCCCAGAGTCCTTTGAATCCTTGCCCCTGTGGTGAACCTCTAAGGTAGTAGAGACCAGTGGGAACAAAATGTAAGAGACACACACACTGGGTTCCAGGCACCTTTGGGAACTTCTCTCTGAGGGTTCCTGTGGCCTGTGGGACTCAGTGGTTGTCCATTTGGTCCTTCACTTCTCCTACGAGCCTTCCCCCAACAGACATAGCCAACCCTTTACAAGGCTGTGGGGTGGGGGTGGAGGGGTGGGGCCACACAAGCCGGAGGTGGAATGTTCTAGAACAGTGGCTAGTGCAGCAATAGTCATGTGGGGAGGGTCTGCTGCGGCTAGTGCAGCAGCAGTCGGGAGGGTACCAGGAGAGAGAGTGGACCTGAAGAGGGATAAGAGGGACTCAGGAAAGAGTGCACTTGGAGACGATGGGTGGGGCTAAGGGAAAATGGGTGGGGCTGAAGAAAGATGAAAGGTGTTTGTAGTTATGGAAGATGGGCAGGGCTGAGGGAGATCAGCGATTAGCACTTGTGGCCATAGCCAGTATCAATAGCCAGGAGACCTCCCTCGTAAACACCAGGCATTTGCTTCCCCCAGGTCTGGCAGCTACAAGTGGAAGGTTGAGCTGGCAAGTGTAGTCCCGGTTGGGGCCCTCTTTGAACTGTAGCTCCCTTTCTCCGAGTCTTCACAGGAGGGAGAGGGTTGTGTCCCCAGCCCCTTTCCCAGGGCACTAATTCTACTATGAGGGCTCCACTTCAGGACCTAGGCATTGCACAAAGGACCTGACATCATCCCCGAGGGTCTGGGCCTTCCACATGGGAATGTGGCTGGGGGTGGGACTCAAACCCTCAACTCATGAAAACCAGGGAGCTGCTGGGAATGGGATCCTGTGTCTGTGGCTGAGGGGACAATTGAAGAAGACTGCCAGTATACCCCGGGAGGATGGAGATCCCGCATGTCACAAGAGCAGGGCTGTGGCCAGGGAGTCAGAAGGGGGCCTCCATCAAAGGCAGCGGTAGACTCATGGGCCGTGCCTTGCCTAGGCCAGCTGCACTGGGACTGAATGTGGGTGCGGACTCCCCCAGGACCCACTGTGGAAACAGTGAACTAATAGGAAGCCGTGCTGCATGCAACCAGGCATGCTGTCCAGCAAGCAGCCCCGCCACAAGAGGCCTGCCTCATCAGACCAGACGCTCCCCAGGAAAAATGTTCTTTTTTATTGGATCCAAGTTCCAGATTTTGTAGAGTAAACACTTGTCAACTTAGAGAGCATGTATACCAATTCATTACCACTGGGCTGGGCTGCACTGGGATGCGTGCTGTGGGAAACAAACCCGCCCAAGCCATTCTTTCCTCTCTGTTAGCCCCCAGGACATGGGCATCACTTGGAATGTCTTGAAGGTGCTTTCAAAAAGCCCAAAATTTGGAGTGAGGCCTCTCCACAGAGAAGGGTCTAGTCTCCCTGAGGAAACTCTAATAGCACACGGTTGGAGGAAACAGTAGGGGGACAAGGAAAGAGATGGGCCACATACCAGGTGGGACACCTTACTGCCCTATTAAAAGGTCTTTTCACCAGTGCTCATTACTTCTGGACATACTAAACAAGACTAAGGGTCTTTTAAAACTTCCTTTGTCATATTTCCAGTCCAGACCAGTTTTTCTTCTCTTCCATGGTCCACCCAGGGAGCAGAGATGCGTTTTTGTCCACCGCACCCTGATATCTAGGAGTCTGCCTGGTGCTCAGTAACCTTTGGCACTGTCATTGTTTGGTTTGCAATAACAGTGTGATGAACTTTTACCTCTGGCCAAGATAATGTGTAAGAGACACCAGATTTAGCCTCCTTCCTGAAATAGCTAACAATCTGGACAGAACACACGGAATAACAATTGTCAGACACGGGACGTCAGACAGTCCGAGTCGGTTCAAGACAGTAATCCTGAGATGGGGGAGTGAGCCATGTGAGCCCTGTCATGGCCTGAGGCTGCAGCCAGGAGAATGTCCAGGCACACCACAGGGAGGGGGACCCAGACAGAGCCCAGGTCTTTCTCGTGGAACCAGGGTTTCGTGGAAGCTGATGCAGCTCAGTCTAAGGGCGGGAGAAGGGTGAGGATGCAGATGTATGGGAGAGATGTGTTTGTAGATGGTTCCTCTTGAAAGTTCAGAGGTCAGCAGAGCTTGGTCACTGTGTGTGTGATGGTGGCAGGCTCACACATGACTGGTGACAGTGATGGCTCCTACCATCTACGGCAAGAATGGTGACATTCACCGGTACCGGAAAGGGTGTCCTGTAGATGCTGATCTAGTGGTGGGGACGTGGCACTTGGACCCTACCCGTGAGAGCGCCTCAGTTGTGTCCAATTCACAGCCCATGGGTCACGTGCAACAGAGAATGGCTGTGAATGGGGTGCAATGCAAAATCTTAAACTCACTCAGGAGTTTATGAATGAAGAATTGTTTCTAATAAAAAGATCTCATTTCAAAAGTTCTCAATCATGAGCTTCATAGATGACAGCATTGTGTCTCAGTGTCAAAAGCTTGGGCACATCTGGAAGTGATGGGTAAATGAAACCCTTTTCCAGTACCTTAACTACGTATGAGGATAGAGCTTGCTACCATTTATGGAAATATAAACATCTATTCCCTAACGGGGTAATACAATGTGGGAAATCAGATGAAAATTAACAGCCCTTGTGTGCAAAGGAGCAGAAGTAGGCGTCTCAAAGTAGAAGAAAGCAGTGTTGGAGTACAGCTTATCTGGTAGAGTGCTCGCCTAGTGTGCATGAGGTCCTGGGTTCCTCCAATACTACATACACTGGCTATGGTAGAGCATGCCTAGAATCTCAGTACTCTAGAGGCAGAGGCAGGAGGATCAGACGTTCAAGGTTATTCTGGCTACATAGTGAATCTGAGACCAGCCTGGATTACATTAACCCTTGTCAAATAAAACGAAATAAAAATACCACGAGAACTCAATGGCTCTGGATTGACTCTGAAATGCTGTAGGAGATGGAATCAGTAGGCAGAATCCAAAAGCAGTTTTGCAACTCTGTCCTCTGTGTTCAGGAAGCTAAAAGAAGCACAGGACACTCTAAGTAGACACAGGTAACAAAAGGAGCTGTGAGAACATCCTTAAAGAGGTGAGAATACAGCATTTGAGAGTAAAAACGTATCCATGAGATTAGCAGAGGATTAAGTGCTCAGAAGGAAAGAGGAGTTGACCTGCAGATGCAGTAATAGAAATGATCTAAAATGAAACATTAAGGAGAGAAGAATACAGAACACCAGGGAGCCATAGATGGCTTCCATAGGCCCTGTGTCTATGCAAAGTAGCAAGGGAGAAAATATATCAGAAAAATGACATTAGAAACTTTCACAAGTGTAGTGGAAACGGTGACTGTCAAGATTCAAGAAGGGTAGTGAACCCTAAAGACATGAAACATGAAGAGGAGTGTTTAGAGGATACCCTGGCTGACTTGGCTAAAACCCATGATGGCGAGAAAGACTTAGAAGTGGCCAGAGAAAAGCCAGTCACTGGTCTTTCACATTACAGATGAGCAAAGATGAGCACATGGGTCTTACCAGCAGCACTGAGTTCGAAGGAACTCAAGGGTGATGGCTTCCAGAACTGACAGAAAAGTGATGGCCGACTTTCTCTTCTATACCCAGCAAAATGTCTTTCAAAGGGTGAAGACAAAAACTAGGTGGCTTATACTTGTAGTTGGGACTTTTGGGAGTTAGAGGCTGAAGGCGATCAGGGTTCACAAACATCTTTGGCCACATAACAGATTTGTACTCAGAGACTAGACTGGCTCTCAGACAAACAAACAAACAAAAGGCAAACTAGACACATAAATCTGAAAGAGGCTATGAACCCCAGAGTTAACACTAAAGGAAGTCTTCTAGGGGAAGAGAATGGAAGCCATACCACTGCAGGAATCATTGCCATGGGACTACGGGCACTGGAACCATGCTAGGTGGACATACACAGTTCCTTCTCCTTACTTAAAAACACCTCACTAAGAAAGATGACTCTGAGCTTCTCAGTGGCGGATGAACTGCCGTTGCTGAGCCTGGGCTGCGCACACAGTGCTGAGGGCAGTTTCGGATGTCTGGGAGGTACTGTTGGGTTTATAGGACTCTGGGGGCCCTTCTGAAGTCTTCTTGAGAACAAGCTGGCATGGAAATGATTTTCTGGGAGTCAGCTCTGTAGAGGAAGTGTTGTATTCGTTCTGAACATACGCACCTTCATGGCACAGAAGACCCTGGGTTTGGCTGTAGAGGGGTAAGAGGACAGGATAGGCACAGAGCATCACTTGGCAGTCACAGCTGCCCACACAAGTTCCTTCATCACCAATAGAGGAGAGCGAGAGCGAGAGACTTGTGCTTGAGTAAAGACCCCAAGATAATGCAGCTGTCTCTGGGTGAATGTCACCAGTGACCTATGGCTAAATGATTATCATTTTCTTGCGTTGTCTCCAAGGTGTGACACAGATGTTTGGGGGGAAGGGGCCTGTGACCTTGCCTGATAAAACTACAGGTTGTACCTATATAGTCATTTTAAGGAGGAGTCCCAAGCGGGAGTGGGGTGGGCTTGGGGCTGCCTCTCCCTCCTCTTTATTAAATTTCCCATTAAAATAAAGGTTTTCCCAACCTCTGTCAACAAAACTAAGTCTCTATTTTGTCAACTCAAAATGAGGTCAAATGACCTCGTTGCTTTTGAAGGACTGGCCTCAGCCTGTGGAGACTGTCCTCTGTCACCTGTTAGAAACCCAGGGCTAGAGCCTTAGGGACTGCTCAGCCAGTCTGGCCTGCTGGGACTCTTAGACCCTGCTTGCACCCCTGCCCTTCGCAGACAGGACCCTGCTGATGTCCTGGCCTTGCCTGCATCTGGTCAGTGTCTCACACGCAGCGACTAACACCCCTCCTTCCACCCTTTAATTAGTAGGACCACGTGTTAGGTAAACGTGACGTCTTCCAGATGTCCCTGGGTGAGTGTGGGCTGCCAGGACGTAGGATGGAGCCAGCTGTGATTGCCACTGGTGGGGTTTCATAGATCTCATTTCGTCTTGGAAAGCTAGACTCCCATTGAGATCATGGAGCCTTCGACTGAGGTCTGCTGTTGTCAATTAAAAGGAAATTAAAAAAGAAAAGAAGAAGGATGCTGTGATTTCCAAGTGTCAAGAAGCTGAAGCAATTATAGGAATGTTTTTGTAATAACTTTGATTTTACTTGGCTTATGGTTTTGGTCCAAGAGATGCTGATCTGAAAGCAGGGAGGTACTGATTGTTCTTGAGTGACAACCAGGGTAGTCCAGCCACCATGATGGACTTCCCGTCTGTGTTGCAGGGTGAGGCGGTGGCGGCAAGGATGGGCTCTTCAGAATAACCCCATTCTGCCTCATAGATGTGCTGACATTTGCAGTCCGTGTCAAAAAGGATGTTTCCCACAAGTACCATTTGAGAAGCAGGGGCGGCTTCCTTTACCATGTGTCTTCCTCTGTAGCCAGCACACAATGGTGGCTTTGATGAATGGTTCAAGGGACCCTTCAGTGTGTCTACCAGATAGCTGAATGTACCTGGGGATTTAAGATTGGGTAGGTGTACCAGTCAGCTTGAGCTACTGTAACAAAACATCATAGAAAGGTTGTCTCAGACAACAGAAATTCTCATGATTCTGGAGGCTAGGACATTAAAGATGAAGGTGTCAGGGATGTGATTCCTGGCTCGTGGGTAGCCATGCTGGAAGGGCTTGAGCTCCTGAAATGGATGATAGAAGAAACAGAAACTCTGAATAGACCTGTTAGCAGTAATTTAGGTTGACAAGATGGCCCAGCAGGTAAAGGTGCTTGCTACGCAAGCCTGACAGCTTGGGTCAGTTCCCCAGCACCCACACGAAGGTGAAAGGAGAGGTACTAACTCTACAACATTATCCTCTGACCTTTACAGGTGTCCGCACGGAAGCTCCGTCACAGAAATACTTTTTAAAGGGATTAAATTATTGACTATAATAACAACACACCTCTCCGGGAACCAAGCGACTCCTCTTGTGAATTCTATTTAAAAAAAAAAAAAAAAGCTGAAAGGAGAATGGCGAATCTTTCTGGTGTTTTCTCACACACTAGAGGTGCCTTTGTCAGGAGAGTAGAGAGAAATACAGAGAGACCTCATAGTTCTCCTTATTCGGACCTTGCTTCCACTGGGAGGGCTCCACCCTCATGGGACAATCACTTTCTAATATCCTGTCCTCTAAAACCTTCACACCGGATGTTAGGATTTGGACTGTCGGACTTAAGGGGCAGACACAGCTCGGTTCACAATGAGAAAGGCCTGCCTGTTGGAACACCCATAGGAAAGAGTCTTTGTTTGCTCTGATAGGGGATCCTGCTTAGAGCCCCAGGGACATCAGTGAGCCATGTTCCCACATTATCTCTAGACCACCCCTTTCAACCAGCCTTTTTTCTAATGACCAAACGTTCTGAGTCCCAGCAGGAGTTGGGCTTTCCATATGGCCACCTGCTCTCCATGGATCTTCAACTTGTAGAGGAAATTGGCGGTGCCTGCTGGGTCCATGAGCCATTTTAATGACCTATAAGCAGCAATCTATTTACTTTTTTATTTTATTTTGAATTATTGTATTATGCATATGGGTGTTTTGCCTGCATGTGTGTCTGTGTACCCTATGCATGCAGTGCCGGCAGAGGCCGAAAGAGGGTGTTGGATCTCCTGGAACTGGAGTTACAGATGGCTGTAAGATGAACCCAGGTCCTCTAGAGGAACAGCTTGTACTCCTAGCAGCTGAGCCATCCCTCCAGCCCCCTACTTACTTGAAAAAAAAAAAAAGTTCATCCGGAGAGGAAGACCCAAGTGCCTTCCGCCACAGCTGTGCAGGAGTACCCAGCTCGTATGTAAGTGAGTCTGAATAAATGCGTCTACCTGGGTTCCTGGCATGGTTTCTCACTTCTACCTGGGCTGTGGGAAAGAAGTTTGAAAGCCATTGCTTTAGGGGATGCTGAGAACACACAGCTTTGCTGTTTTCCAGATGCCTCTAGGCAAGGCGTTGAGCCAGGCAGGGTATTTGAGGCCAGAAAGCCCTTGGAGACCGTCTCTGTGTAACATCTCCTCTGTCTGCTGTAGAAAAAGAAATGGACAGGAATCTAAGAAGTTGCCTCAGGTCACCCAGTGGGCGGTGCCTCAGGCCTTGCCTGAGCCTCCTACTGGGGATAGGAAGGAGCTGTCGGAGGCGGAGATTACTGTCGGTAGAGCTGGCACAGTGAGGACTTGCAAGACTTTCCTCTAAGAACACCGGTGCCAATTACCAGAACAGTGGCGACCGTTACAGGAATAGTGGCCACTCTTTGGTAAACTACGTGTCTCAAAACACGAGGACCCAAGCACAGATCCCCAGCACCCACACAAAAGCTAGGCTTGGTGGTGTGACCTGTAATCCCAGTGCAGGGGAGGTCGAGACAGAAGATCCTGGGCATCTGCCAGCCAGCCAGGGCAGCTGAATCAGTGAGAGAGCTGTCTCGAAGAATAAAGTGGAGAGAGATTGAGAAATATAGCTGACGTCAAACTCTGGTCTCAACAAACATACATATGTCTGTGTGTGCACACCCCCATATGTGTGCACACGTATGACCATGCATAAACACGTATATCACATACATCCCAAAATTAGCAGCATCAGTGACTTTAGAATTCTAGACATTGACTAAAAGACTGTTATCTGTTATAGAAGATTTTATTCAAGGAAATGGTGGATTGATCCTTGATCAAAAGTAAAATAAAACATTTATCATCATGCATATAATTTTTAATCAAACCCACACCCATTCCCATCCTTCCAATATTCCCCCATTTGCCTTCCACTTCCCCTTCTCATTCCCCCCTCTTCTCTCTCTCTCTCTCTCTCTCTCTCTCTCTCTCTCTCTCTCTCTCTCTCTCTCTCCCTCTCTCTCTCTCTCTCTCTCTCTCCCATGCACTTAGTCTATGTAGAAGTCCATTTAGGTTACTATATGGACATGGATATAAGACTGAAGCATGGGTAGCCTCTCTAGGACCAAAACAATTTTTCCCAGTGCCATTTCTTGTACATATTTGCAGCCATTATTTAGCTCACGGCATGCCTACCTCCTCTAGTTGATGACAATTTGAGAAAATATTAGGCTTAAAGGAAAAGGTGAGGAACTTCATGTGCATAGGAACTTTGAAAAGTTCTGATATATTTCTGAAATTTTTTTTACTCTATGTGTGTATTTGTATGTGTGCATGTTCATGGACATGCATATTTACATGTGTTTGGATCTGCATATATGTGCATGCACATGCATGTGAAGAGGCTCTATTTTGGCTCTTGAAGACACCGCACACATGTGTGCACATATACACCCACAGAAAGTAAAACAGATCTTTAGAAATAAAAACCTATACTTTCTTGAAAATCATGAGCGAATGTAATAAACGACTGCACACCCAAAAGTTTGGTAATCCAAGTGAAATGTGCAAAATGCTAGAGAGGTATAAGCTACCAAAACTGACCGGAGAAGAAATAGAAAATCTGATAGACCTGTATAAAAACTAAGGGACCATATATATTAATATTAATAATTGTAGCAATATGTTGCTCCTAAAAAAAAACTCTCAGAAACCAGACAGCTTTGCCAGTGAATTCTACAAAATTACTTTAAAAAGGTTTGATGCCTATTAGGCACAAGTTTTAAAAAAGAGAAGAAGGAGGGGGGGAGGAGGCAGGAACATCTTCCAACTCATTTTCTGCGTTACCATGATACAAAAACCAAAGACATCATGACAGAATAAAATTGTAGCTAAAAGTCCTCCGCAAACACTAGTAAATCAATCCAACAGTGTACAAAAGGCTCATCTGCTAAGACAAAGTGAGATTTATCCACAGAACGCAATTTGTTTTGAAATCCAAAAATTGATCACTGTAATACATCCTGTTAATAGAATAGAGTCTTAAACACACAGTCCCCACAAGAGAACAACGCAGAATCTGACGCAGGCAAACACTCATATGTAATCCTTTCCATAGTGTTTCATTCAGCAGACTTGAGACAGGAGACTAGTTCTCAAGCTAGTAAACTGCCATGACAACCTCTGACTTACATCACGATGAAAAAGGACTTCCTGCTACAGCCCGGGAAGGAGGCCAGAATGCTGGCTCTTCTCACACCCTACTGTAGCTACAAAAATTAGGCAAGAAATAGGTATAAAAGCACTAAATTTGCCATATTCCTGTTCATATTATTACATAATCATATATGTGAAGGGTTCCAATCACATGCATATATGTATGTGCTGGCATGAATTGTCACATACAGACCTAATAAATGAGTTCAGCAAGATGGCAGGATAAATGATTAATATAAAAATGAATTTCTTTCTTATACCGTAATGTCGAACACACTGAAAATTAAGCAAAAACTTCCATTCGCAGTAGAACCCAAAGGATAAAATGTGTAAGAATAAACTTAACCGAAGAAGCTTAAGTTTTGTCCCCTGGAAACTACAAAACATAGTTGAAACAAATCAGGGAAGTCTTAGGACAGCAGTATAGGAATGTGACATGTGTGGAATTAGGAGCTCCTGCTAGGATGGCCGCATTCCCTCCCTGACACAGATGGCTACAATGCCTGTCACAATCTCAGATGGTGGCTTTTGGTCAGGGTGTCTTATCACAGAATCAGAACCAAACCGAGGACAGATGTGACTATCAGGTCACCTCAGCACATGAAGTAAACAGAGGTGATCCCAAGAGAGCAACAGATAGGGCCTGGTAGCCCTGTGAGATTTAACACCCCATTTCCACGATGGGTCCAGACAGAAAGACAGCGGAGAAACAGCAAACAGCCAACATTATGGACCAAATGGACCTAGCAGAGGAGCCCAGAATGTCCGTCATCATTAGCTCACTTTCTTCTCAGCCATGTGGGGCACGGTCCGCATTACATCACATTCTGGGTCACCAAAGGAGTCCGAGCAAACCTAATACAGAGGGACACATTCCAAGATTTTTTTTTTTTTACTAATCACAAAGGAATGAAGTCAAAATCTGCGACAATGGGAACACGAAAACAATCACAAATACATCGAAGCTAAACAGCACACTCTTGAATAACAATGAGGCCAAAAAAATTGAAATGGAAATTAGAAAACTATCTGAAAACACAATATCATAGAAGCTACAAGCTGCCGCAGAAAGTCACGAGGAGTGGAGGTTTACAATGATGGATGCATGCATTTCAAAGGGAGAAAAAGCTCAAATAAGCCATCTTCGTACCTGGAGGAATGAGAGAACAAACTAAAATGTAATACTAACGGGAAGGAAATGACAGCGATTACTGCGGAAATGAAGAGAGAGGAAAATAACCAGAGAGTCAAAGATGCTAAAAGATGGATTTTTGACATCAGAAAGCTGCCAGGCCATTAGCTAGATTGAGAAAAAAAGGAGAGAGAAGAGGCAGATAAATGAAATCGGAAATGGGAGGGGGACTCTGTAGCAGATGCCAGGCCATTGACAAATATCATCAGAGGCTCTTAGAGGCAAATACATGCTAATAAACCCTGTAATCCAGACATGAATGAACTAGGAATATACAACCTGCCAAATGGAGTCTAGAGGAAACATCAAATCTGAAGAGACTGACAACAGATAAGGGGCTTAAATCAGTAAGTAACTGCCTCCTCCTACACACACACACACACAGATAGACACACCCATGCACAGACAGACATACACACACACAGACATACACACAGACACACACACACAGACATACACACAGACACACACACAGAGACATACACACAGAGAGATACACACACAGACACACACACAGATAGACAGACACGCATACAGGCACACAGACACACACAAACACACACACATACATAGTCACACACAGACAGACACACCCATACACAGACAGACATACACACACACACAGAGACAGACATACACACAGACACACACAAAGAAAAGCCCAGGACTGGAGGCTGTCACAAGTGAATTTGTTACAAGCAAACATTTAAAGGAAAGTTTAAAAAAAAAATAAATGTCATGCCTATTTAGATTCTTTCCAAAAGCAGATGAGGTGACATTCCTGCAGTCACTTTTATGAGACCGGTGTCAACCTGACCCCAAAGTCAAATCAAGACACAAGAAAAGAAAATTATAGGCCAGAGGTTTGATGGACACACGTACAAAAGTCCCCAGGAAAGTCTTAACAAACTGAATGCAATAGCACATTAAGAGGATTATACACCAGGACTAGGTGGGATTTGCCCTAGGTGGTTTGTAAGGTTACATATGCCAATCAATCAACGTGACAAGCACGGTAACCGAATAAAGAATGAGTCATATAATCATCTCAACAGGACAACCTACCATAGCCTTTTATGATAAAACTTCTCGGCGTGTTAGGTGTGGGAAGGACTTATCTCGACACCCTAAAGACCACACGGGAAAACATTTCTGCTAATGCCATGCTTGGCAGTGAGAAACAGGGCCTTTTCCTCTAAGATCTGGAAGCAGGCAAGGACGCCCACTCTCATCCCTTCTATTCAGCAAAGTGCCTGGAATCCAGGCAAGAATGAAGGCCAGAGATCCCAGGGTCAGACGGGTGGCATTGCTAAGTCAAACGCTGAAAATCTGACGTTCTAACTGAGGCCTATGAGTAGAAGGATGCCCAGCTTCAGAAGAAGAGAAACACTTGGAGTCTGTAACTGGGAAGCTGATTTCCAGACCCAGTCTCCTCTCACATAGCTACCACCTTAGTCCTATCTATGGCACCATCTTTGTTGTTCTGCATCTGTCTTATTTCACTAAGCTGCCTTCTAGGCTTATCTATTCAGGCTCCCAGCCAATTAGAAGCTGCTGCCCAATTGGAGAGCAATCATTTCTCTTAGTCCCTGACCCACTGCCCGTCTCCTCTGCATACACCTTTCCCAGTCCTCCTCCTTGCATGCCAAGCCACCAGAAGCTTGCTTTTAGCAGAGGAGGGACACGCTAGGAAGCCTGATGAAGAGCTGAGAATAGTGAACACAATATCCAGCCAAGTGGGCATCCCTAACTCAGTCTAGGCTGCACCCCAAGCCAGCTGTAACATCCTTCATATGATGACTTTGAAGCAGTGAAGCTCAGGGAAGCAGAGCAAACAGAGATCATTAGTCAAACAGCAAAGCGCCACAAGGTGGATCTGCCCTAGAAAACCACGATCCACGCTAAGGCAGTAGCTTATACTGTGTTTATATTTCATGTGTCCACAAACAATAAAAAGGCAAGAGGAAACTTTCAGAGGTGGAGAATATCCTTACCACTTAGACTGTGGGAGACTTTCTTGGGTGTATAATTCTCCAGGCTCACCAAGTTGTCTGTGCTATGGGCACAGCTTTTGAATGTCAACCTGTTTGGAGAAAGTGACAGCTGGGGCTATAACAAGACGGTTCTGTTGTTGAAGGGCCTGCCATACTAGTGTGAGGACCTGGGTTCAGATTCCCAGCACTCACATAAAAGGTGGATGTGGGGACACACGCACATGCACTCATACACACACCGGCACACACACCTGCATACACACACATACACACATATGCACATACTCACATATGCATGCATACACCCACACGCCTGCAACCCTAGTGCTAGTGGAAAAACAGGGACAGGTGGATTCTTTAAGTCAGTCTAGCCAATCAGTGAGCTTCAGGTTCAGTGAGAGATCCTGTCTCACAATGTTACATGGACCCACGTGCGTGTGCCCATGTGTGGACACACACTACACACATGCACAAAGAGAAGGCAACTCAGTTAAAAAGTGAGTTTGCATAGACTTTCCCCCAGAGCTGGACAGTGCACCTGACAAGGCATCCTGTCACGTGGATGCTTAAGGAAACGCATAGCAAAGCACAGTGAGGGAGAACTCCATGCCCTCCATGGCCTCTGTACACACAAAACAGACAATAACTGCACGGAACAGCTAGCCATGATGAGGATGTGGAGAAATCAGAACCCTCTCAGAAGACTGCTAAGAAAACAAAAGGGTTCAGCTTTGGGCCAGCAAGATGGCTCACCATGTATAAGTGCTTGCTGCCAAACCTGACGACCTTGAGTTCGATTCCAAGAACACACTTGGTGGAAGGAGAGAAGCAATTCTTGCATGCTGTCCTCTGACTTCCATACGTGCATTTTGGCATGCACACTCCACCACATATGTATAAATGAATGGAATGAACTTTTATTGGTACTGTGTCTTTAGAAAGTAACCTGACCAGTCTGCAAAGATTTAGATGTAAAGGTCTGGCCTAGCCATAAGCTCAGACCTTAGCAGAAAGTAGACTGTTTGGGAAGAGGTTTTATTTTGATCGGGGCTGTGCTCAAATACACCACAGAAACAACAAAAGGGATCAAGGGATTTATTTCCACTCCTGGTTTCTGTTAGAGAATGGCCTATACCTTTAAGACTTTGGTCACGGCGGCTGAAGAAATGGCACAGTAGTGAAGATTGCTTTCTGCTCTTGCAGAGGATCTGAGTTCATTTCCAAATGCTATATTGGGGCTCACAAACACCTCGCTTCAGAGGAACCAGTGTCCTTCCTGGCAAAGAGGGATGCCCACACACACACGGTATGTACACACACAAATACACACATATATACACACACATTAAAAATGTATAAATAAATAAATAAAATATATTTGAAAAAGACACTGGTCGCTATAAGAAGATAAATCGCACAGGCTCCAGAAGTCGTCAGGTCATGCACACCCTTTAGCTTCTCTCCTTGAGACTGAGCTCTAAGAAGCTGTATGCCGTGGTCTGACAGCAGCTCCTGATTTACAGTCTTAACCAGTACTTGGTTCCTCCATGCTCTTTATCATGTCTACCATGTTGAACTAGATCGTGTGGGGTGAAACTTCCCACTAGCCCCCACTAACTTGCTGTAGTGTTTTGAATGAGAACGGCCCATTGGCTCACATGTTTACATGTTTGGTTCCCTGTTGGCAGACTGTTTAGGAAGGACTAGGAGGTGTGGCCTTATTGGAAGAAATGTGTCACTGGGTGTGGGCTTGGAGGTTTTAAAAGCCCTTGTCAAGCCCAGTGTCACTTTCTCTCTGCCTCCTGCCTGACGATCAGGACATAACATTCTCAGCTATGGCTCCAGTGCCATGCCCGCCTGCTTCCTGACCTCTGAAACTGCAAGCAAGCCTCAATTAAGTGCTTTCTCTTATAATTTGCCTTGGTCATGCTGTCTCTTCCCATCAATAAGACCTTCCTTCAGGGGCTTTCCTTGAAGGCTCTTTTGGTCTTTCCTTTGCCTGCCCCATTGTCCTGTCCATATAGGTGCTTTTCTCTTACTCTTTCTTTAAGCTTGCTTATCACTTAATAAAGAGATTTCTTTATATTTTAGAAACAATTATGTATGCATGTGGGGTGATGTGCATATGGGTATAGGTGCCCCCAGAGTTCAGAAGAAGACTGATCCGCTGCAGCTGGGGTGGTGGTTGAGGGCCAGCCAGGTGAGTGTTGTAAGAAGCAGTAAATATGTGTCTTTTCTGTCGAACACTGAAATCTTGTGTTTATGACAAATAATTCAAATCTTTATTTTTTCCACCTTCTAAGACTTTAATGCAAATGTTTTAATCTCTCCATATACCTGATAAAACTTGTGTTTACTCAAAAGCCCTCCTGCGTTCTAAGTACCTAAGCGACTGATGTGGCTAAGTGGCTGGTTGGCCTCCTCTAGGGTCAGCCTCCTTCTCCTCCTTCTTTTTCATTGCGCCAATTTTTTTTAAAAAAAATATTTATTTTTTTGTTTATTATGTATGCAGTATTCTTCCTGCAGGCCTCATTACAGGTGATTGTGAGCCACCATGTGGTTGCTGGGAATTGAACTCAGGACCTTTGGAAGAACAGACAATGCTCTTAACCACTGAGCCATCTCTCCAGCCCCATTGTGTCTATTTTTTAAAAACTAGCCAATCGTGGGAGACTGTGAGGTGGAGTCCCAGCCAGTGGGAAAAGACAGTCACTGCCTGCACTGAAATGAGTAAAGCTTACTTCCTGTCTTGTTGGCTCTTCCCAGCGCACCTTCCTGACCATGAGTAAGGCTTACCTTGTCCAGACACTCCAGTTCGCGTGGTCAGTGGTTTCTTCCCTATGACCCCGAACAGATTTCCAACAGAGAACTGAACTCTGGTCCTTTGAACCCCATGATGCCAGAAACATAAACAAACATGCGGTGTCTTTCCACAATGTCACAACTTACTGAACGACAATAAAGTCATAAGGTTTAGTGGATGTAATGACAGCAATTTGTCATAAAACCCACCTACCTTGGTAAGCCGAGGTCTTAATTCCCAGTATCAACTCCCACCATGCAGCTCACCATTAATATATCCATATACCTGTGCATGCATATGGGCTATAGAACGTATAAGGGGAAAAGAGGCTACAGCTGAGTTCAGAAACCTTCAGAAGCAGCCAAGAAAGCCAGAAAGAGTCTCTATAGATAACAAGCCAGAGTAGCAGAGGAGGGAGCCCCCAGAGTTGGGGTTGAGAGCAAAGCTGCAGGATTTAGGATGGTCTGGAGCAGGAAACCTCGATCAGGTCCAGGTCCAGTTGGGGGAACAGGTGGCTGGGCAGGCAGCCAAAGAGGATGCCTCAACAGTGGGGGACGAAGCCAAGTGGGGGGAATCTTCACTCCTTCAGGCACACACCAGGTGATAGGTTGGTATGGGACCATGGTTTCTAAGAGTTAAGTGTCCCTCCCTTTATGGGTTTGGGGGGGGGTGACACCCTTCCCTTACTCTGGTGTGTCTGGTGAGTTCTCAGTCCTGGTTTGCCTTGTATGATTCTAATCCTCCACATGCCCCCACACTTTCAAGTCTTCCTAATGCGCAGGCAGATACCTCGGCTCCTTTTCTACTTGCAGGAAAAGTCATTTTAGTCCTGGTTTGTTGAGTGGTGCCTGATGGTGCAGTTTCTGGGTCCATCCAGTGGCTGCAGTCATCTGTCTCCCTCAAATGGAGTCAAGCTGCTTGTAAAATGATGTTTCACCTAGGGCAATGCGCAGCCTGGAAGCCACTGTTTATATAACACGGAGTAACTTGGAGTAAGTGTGAATCCCATACATTATCTACTCTCTCCAACCAAGCTCCCTTCCAGGTGAGAAAGGAAGGCTTCTTCCATGTGAGGTTCGCCGTGCCGTTCCTTCCTAAAGCTCTCCCACGTCCAAGCTCCACCACAGCCTTGAGGCCTTTTCTCCTCTTAAACCCCCTTCCTGAAAGGGCAATTATGTGTCAGTCCCTGTCCTGAACCACTTAGATCTAAGTTGCAGGTAGTTCATTTAAGTTTATGGTCACTTGATCCCCAGGTATCTGGGCAGATCACCGGGTGATGGGAGTGGGGGGAGGGCAGGAAAAAGATGTCCCTAGGGACCTACTCCCCTGATATTCCTTCTCCAGATGGGCTCTTTCCCTCCAAAGTTTTCAGAATCTCCCAAAATAGCACCTCCAGTTAGGAACAAAGTCCTGAATGCATTAGTCATTTTGAGAGACATTTCGCATTCAAACCATTAATGGGGCCTTTAGCCTGTGGCATTTAGATGCTAAAGAGAGTGACTCAGGGATGATTGTGTGCTCCTGCCTTAGGACTGGAATGTAAAGGCTGCTTTCCTGGTCTGGATCCATCTGAGTCCCCGGAGGCAAGCGTGCACATGGCATATGGAATGTACATGCCATTGTTTTCCATCTTCAGTGGCCACCATCAGGGCAGGAACCGGAGATTCTCTTGTTCCTGGTGCTCCCAGACACAGAGTTCCTGCTCGTCTCTGGGAGGGAAGGGTGGCCCTGCTTGGTCTTTTAGTTATTGTAAACAAAATGGTGGCAAGAGAGAGGATGCTCAGAAAACCCCCAAACCTCCAAGACAATGGTGCCTTAAAATATAGCGTCAGCTGAGGGCTGTGGGGAGGAGACAGTGGCCCATGGGCTCTGTGCAACAGTGACCATGGCTCCATTACGGTACAGTTCTGTAAACTTGATCTAGTCCTATGGACCCAGTTAACCTCGACCATTTTGTGCCAGACCAGTGCATGACCGAAGGAGTCATGACAGGTCCACCTGGCCAACCTGGGCCTCAGCCAGTCTCAGGATCGCACCACCACCACAGAACTGTATTGGGACATCAAGGAATGAGGCCTTGCAAGTTCCTGGGAATAGGCAAGGAAGGGTCCCATGCGTAGGTGCTCCTACCTACACCGCATTGTGTGTGGGGGAGAGGGATCAGAGCAAGGACAACTGGTGCCACCATTGCTGGGGTCAACTCAAGGGACCTTATGCTCTTGGAGACACTCATGGAGTCCCAGCAGAACCGTATCAGACATGTCAGTGGTCTACAAGAGAAGAGGCAGGCGTTCTCACAAGCGTACAAGAGGTATGTGGGGTTTTTGCAGAGGGTTACGAGCAGCGCAAGGAGTCAGGGTTTGGGAGTCTGGTCCAGCACCTGCCCATGGACTACTGAAGTGCGGTATGTAAGACGTCAGGGCAGAGATGAGCTGCAGGTGTCAGGGCCAGAAGCTGCAGATCTGATTAATTTGAAATGATAATGGGGAATCAGAGAAAACTGAGAGAGCCATAGGACTGCAGCCCACGTGCCAAGGCAGATGGTGCCGCTGAGGGTGCCAGGCCCCAGAGTTCCTCGCAAGCACCCTCCTCCACGGCTGGGAGGCAGCCGAGCTGAGCTGGGGTGTCCTAAGCCAGAGGCAGGTCGCTGACCAGCACACACACCAGATTCACACCCTGGCCTTTATCCTCTGGGGACCTCATTTCCCCAGGGGCTCCCCTGTATCCCTCCAGGAACTCCCCCAAATTCCTCAACACTCCCAGGCTTCTTGAGACAATGCCAGGCAGTCTAGGCTGTGGTCCCGAAACTGTCCAAGGTTCAACTCTCCGAACCCGGCGTGCCCTGCTCCACAAGGCATGGGACCTTCCATGGCAGAGGTCTGTTTCGGGGTCTTATAGATGGGGAGATGAGCCCGAGTTGTGTGGTGGCTCAGTGTAACTCCATGGACCCTTAAAGGATGAAGGGATGGTCAGGGTCATAGTCAAGCCAGAGAGGACCTGACAGGCCATGGCTGGCTTTGAGCATGGGGAGGGGCCAAAAGTCAAGGAATGTGAGAGGCCTCTGGAGGCCACAATAAACCCGGAAGATTCTATCCCGAGTGTCCAGAATGAGCACAGCCTCTGATTTCTTGATAGGAGCCAGTGAGAGGTGGTTCATTCCTTGTCCCCTGCGCTGTGAGGTAATATACATCTGTAGAGTCCGAAGCACTGTTTTGTGACAGCCTGTGACAGCAGGCGAGGACTAGTCACACACCACAACTGGAAGAGGTGGCTCCAACCCATCCAGGTTCCCTGGAGGATCCCAGGGCTGGACTGATGTGCTATGACCATCATCACAGTCGTCAGGGTGAGAGTCAGGACAGCCCACAGCTTCTCCGAGGCCATGTACTTTGGAGGACTGGGGGCAGCAGGACGCTGGGGCTCAGCACTTGCAGCTCTTCACCACCTGGGCTCCCTTTTCATGGAAGCGGGGACTTCCTTCTCCTAGAGTTCTGAGGATTCAGAAGCTATGGAACCCTTCAGGAGAGAGCTGCGCTGGCCATTAGCTACAGAGCAAAATGCAGGAAGGATGCAAGGAAAGTTACTGCCGATTCAGACCGCTGTGCATTTAGGATGTGCCTACAAGGCCTCGGCTGGATTTTATTGGGGATCTGAAGAGATGACCTGTGTTCAGGGGCAGAGAGGCCAGTGTGCTCAAAGTAGCACCATGGCGAAAGGTTCCATCAGGTGTCAGTGAGGTAACACACAGAAAGTGACAGGTGAGCTGGGAGGGCTGGGGCCGCGGCTCTGGTGCCTCCTTCACCATGTTACACGGAACACTGTAGGTGCGGAGACGGCTGAGCAAAGGTCACAGGTGAAAGAGCATGTGAGGGAGATCATGTGACCAGAGGCTGAGCTGTGGTGGGGACTAAGAGCCAAGGTTAGACCTGGAGTCTGGGGACTGAAAGTGCAGCTTAGGACTCTGGGCTTGCCTCAGGGTATTAGGCAGCCATGTTTTCCAAGACTCATTGGACAGACAAGGAACTAGGGAAGGGAAAAACTGGAAACTGAGGCCAGGGATGAACTTTAGTCCTGCCCATCCTGGAAATGATGGTTGGGCAGGCAGGGCTGCTGGGCGGAGACAGCAGGGCCTGAAGAGCCCAGTGGAAGCACCAGGGACTCCCCTTCCCATCAAAGACAACTGAGAGGGGTCCCAAGAAGGAAGGATTTGGAACCAAGCTCCAAACTGAACCATGCATCCCGAGAGCTTGGCCTCTGGGCCCCTGAATGGGCAGAGCCCTGGTCCCCAGCCCCACAGGGCTCTCCATGGTCCTGGCTTCCTGGGCCACTGTCCTCTGCAGAACAAACGCCCGCCTGCACATTCATCCCCCGGAGGGACCCGCACTTCTCCTGCCCTGGGCTCCTAGATTTCATTACCTCTAATGAGCCCATCCGAGGCTGGGCAAAGGCAATTACCATTGCTGGGCCTTCTGGTAAGCACTCTCAGAGCCAGGCAGGCGTGCAGCCCCACTGCACACCACCCACCTCCTCACGGCCCCGTAATGAGAGGGGGAGATGCAGGAATTAATGAGCACGGGAAATTACCCACGGCTTTGCTGGGCTCTCTACTCCCGAGGACACCTTCTGCAGGTTTAGGGCCTCGGCCCTGCTTTAGGTCTAGGGGTGGGGAGAAGTCGTCTGGGTGCTAAGAGCAGTCTAGGGGTGGGGGGAAGCCATGTGGGTGCTAAGAGCTTGCTGTTGTAAACACAGCCTTCCTTCCCCTGCCTGGCCTGAGGGAGGAGGCCTCTGGGGCACATCAATAGCAGGAACACCAGGAACAGAACCTAGCTTGATGGAGGTGTATAGGGAGTTGCCCACCCCTTAAAGGAAAATACCCTGATCAGGTGACCTTAGTGATGGAATGCCTGGGTTTCGTTCAGGCTCCAGCAGATACTCAGGGGGTCAGAAAAGGGTCCACACAACAGCCCAAGTCCCCGTTCCCATTTCAGCAGGCTACACAGCCTCTCCCAGTTCTCTCCTCACAGAAGAGGGTGTTAGAGAAGCTCCCAAACAGGTGGGCTTAGGAATGGGGAAGGGACCAGGAGGTGGCAGGAGACAGGTCTGCTACTTAGGGTCATCCCTAAGCTGTTCTAGGCCAGCCTGGGCTACAAGAGACCCTGCTTCAAACTAAACAAAACACAAAAAGCAAAAAGGTTTCCTTCTGATAGCTCTGGAGGCCAAGGGGGCTCCCCTGATGAGGGCCTCTGAGTATATTCACCCTACTGTGAAGGGAGAGAACACAAAAGGCCACAGGTGCTTTCTTAACAAAGCCTACTCCCTTGATAACTAATCTCACCCTGCAGTGAAGACCAAAGCCCACCTATGAGTGCAGAGCCCTGTGAACTCCCTTTGGGCTGCATCTCCCATCACCGTTCTGGGGGCAGGGCTATGAATGTTCTAGTTTGTGAGCAGTGCTTGTCCAGGTGGCCACACGCTTAGGCAGGAGGACACACACTTGAGGAGTCTGATTGGGGCCCAAGAGCGTGCACCCTTGTGTCCTCAGGGATTTGGAGGTCATCTGGCCTGCTTCCCTGAGTCCTTGGTCCAGTCTTTTCTAATCCAAGGTCAGCCTTGGATTTTGTAGCTGAGAGAATATGAAGTCCATGAGGGGGTATCACTTGAAGATGGTAAGAAACAGCCTGGGGCCTCCAGTTGCTGACATACGTACATACATACGTACATACACGCACACACATATATTATATTATAGTGCATATAATACATAGATAATACATACATACAGCATATGTATTATGTATGCATATGCTGTGTGTATATATTATCTATATATTATAAACACTATAATAAACACATACATATGTTGCATTATATATTATATATGTGTATATGTACATATATGCATGTATGTATGAGTAAAGATATGTATGAAAAGATATTGTATCAATAAATAAATAATTAAAAAAAGAAAATAGGAAACAGGATCTCACTCTGTAGCCGGGCTGTCCATGAACTCATGGCAACCTTAGTTCAGCCTCCCAATTGTTGGGATCACAGGCATTAGCTACCAAACCCAAGGTGTGCTCTGTCTCTGTCTGAAAAAACAGAGTGGACAGTGTGGTGGTTTAAAAGGAAATGGCCCCAAAGGGAGTGGCATCATTAGGAGGTGTGGCCTTGTTGAAGTAGGTGTGGTCTTGTTGTAGGGAGTGTGTCACTGTGGGGGTGGGCTTTGAGGTCTCTTTTCTCAAGCTTCCCTCAATGTGACAGTCAATCAATTTCCTGTTGCCTTCTGGTCAAGATGTAGGGAGTACCATATCTGCCTGTATGCCGCCATCCTCCCTGTCATGATGATAACGAACTGAACCTCTGAACCTCTAACCCACCACCTCAATTAAAGGTTTTATTTGCAAGAAAAAAAAAGAAAAGATATTGTAAACATATTTTCAATCTATTTCTAAGAAAATTGAGCTTCCATGAAAGGACTGTGGCTTTCCTAGGCTCCTAACAGACTCCTTGCTGCTAAGTGTGCCCCAAGGGATACAAAGGCCATGAGCCTGACTTTCCCAGAGCATAGGTGAGCAGGTGGGTGCTAATGCCCACAGAGACACAGGTAGATTCCAGGATCTAGGCTCACAGAGGTCCCGAGGGAGATGCCATTGGAGTGGGGTTCAAGATATTGAATGGAGGTCCCCAAAAAGATCCCCAGGGCTGAGCCACCGTGTGGAGGAACTTTAGGATCCTCTGAGTTCCTTCCTTGGGCTGATCCTCCCTGGGGAGGCAGACATACTGCGCTAGGGCCTGGGATGGAAGAGCTCTTCTTGGGCCCAGGAGACCAGTGATGGGCAGTTGAGGATTCATGTATACAGTTCCACTGTCGTGGTCTCAATCATCCTGGCCGAGCTGTGTATGAGACCCAGAGGGACATACAGAAACGCTTCCATGACCAGCAGGTTGTCTGCCATTTCAGGTCGTTTCCCTGGAGACATCCTTCAAGGCCTTTGGGGCAAGGGCTTCATCCTTACAGAAGCACCTGGACCTTAGCACTGCCTGGATGTAGCTGCCCTTAGCCCCTCACTGCTTGGCTCGTCTCTCTCTTGTCTTGGCACCAGCTGTCCTCTTTCTCTTGCAGCCCTGCCAAGAAGTGGTGCTGGAAAACCAAGTGGGGGAGGGGAAGGTCAGGCAAAGAGGTAGGGAGCGGCTCTGAGGAGACAATAAGGACCTAACGGTTAGATTCTGTCTTGACTTTCTGTTGCTGTGGCAAACACTGTAACCAAAACCAACTTGGAATGGAAAGAGTTTAACTCAGCTTATGCCTTATGGTTCAAGACAGGAACTCAAGTTGAGCAGGAACCTGGAGGCAGGAATTAGAGCAGAGACCCAGGCGGAGCGCTGCTCGCTGACTTGCTCTCCATCCTTTGCCCTACTTTCTTGTACTACCTAGGACCACCTGGCCAAGGGCATTGCCATCCACAGTAGGCTAGAGTCTCTCACTCCAGTCGTTAAGAAAACTCCCCAAAGGCTTGCCGACAGGTCAATCTGGTGGAGGCATTTTCTCAACTGGAGCTGCCTCTTCCTAGATGGCTTTAGTGTGTATCAAGTGGACCAGCTCAATTAACAGCCGGTCAACATGACACGCTGACACATCACTATTGGACCATAACCTATCTTTTCTCCATCCCCAAGACCTCATATTAAAGGTTTGTTAAGGACTCCAAGCAGTGACAAAGAGGCAGAGCATTGGTCACAAGCCGGTGCCCTAGCATCCAGAAGGTTCTGGAAAAATCTTCTGTCTCTGCTCCACCCTGCAGAGCTAGCCTCTATTATACCCTGTCCTCCCTTCTAGATGGTCCTACTTGGGATTCCATTGTCGTCATCACCATGTCCCCAGCCCTCCAGATTCTCAGAGTAAGGTATACCCTATTGCTCTCCCCAAACCCCACCTGGCACCCACAACAGAAGCAGAACAGGGTGAAATGGTGGTAGGAACATTTTGATCTTGTAGTCGTACCCTTGAACTTGGTTTGTCCTTGCAACCCCTCTGGCGGGGTGAGCAGTCAGCCCTATCTGGGTCTGTGTGCATGCTAATTGTAAGCCTGTTTGTTGGCTGTGTCTCTGAATAGCTTTTCCTGGTCACTTTAATAATGAGATGTTTTACGACATCAAATATTTCTCCTTATTAGCTGAGAAAGGTCAGAAACCACACTGTGTCTTTTTTGTTGCCTGGGCAATCGGGTCTGACCTTTAATTATGAGGGAAGCCTACTGCTGTCTCCAGCAGCAGGCTAGTGTGGTCTGCTGTTGCCTTTGGCCACAGTCTGTGACTCCTTGATTGCCCCTATGATTGTTGAGCCTCAGTTTCCCTGTCTTTACCAGGTGTTAAATTAGACTCTGGATGCAGGGCTCACATCCTAGGGGTTGGACTCAGTGTATGGGGACTGGCAGGGCATGTCTTAGGTTTAAGAGTGTGCATGGAGTCGTTCCTCACCTCTCTCATGGTCATCTGGCCAGGAAGCTCTGGTTCTGACTGGAGCTATGGAGTTGGGTAGTAGAGAATCCTTGTTTTACCTTGATAGGGTGACTGTTTCTTTATCCTGACCAGGTCTCAGTTGTCTCTCCCCAAGGAGTCAATACCCCACCCCCAATCAGCTCATTCAGTGTTCCCAGCCCATGAGGTGAGGAGACACTGCAGTCTTGCTGCACAGAAATGTCTGCTTCAGCAGAGTGGGGAGTAGCAGGTCCAGGCCTGGATGAGACTCAACAGGCATGTCTGCCACCAAAACATATCCTGACTATATTATGGGGATGGTAGAGCCGAGGCTTTGTGAGGTCAAATAGCCCGAGATGGGCCAGGTTATGTGGAGACAGGCTCTGAGATGTGTGGGACCCTAGCATTCCCTCCCCGTTTCTGCTGCCTTTGCTTAGAGAGGGAGAGGGGAGTTTTGGCTAAAATCCTAAAGATTTGTCTTCACTGGATACCATGGGAAGGACTGGGATTGAGAGAGCCGAGGAAGGTAGCAGCCTTGGGAAGAAGCAGGCCCCACCTGCAAAAGGATGCCAGGCCCATTAAACAACCGGGGTAGAAAGCTGGGTGGGGTCCACCCTTCTCATGATAAATGGGGTGACTCGTGGGCGCCGCCAACACATACTAGAGAAACCCAAGGAGCCTGAGATTGCCCTCCGCACAACAAGTCTTGTGGCAAAACCGACTGGAAACGGAGGGCCGCCAGTGCCTTGGCTGCCTGGCACTGCCTGGAGCTCTGTGGCCAGTAGCAACCACCCAGGAGCCATTCTGCCCCGAGAAGGGGATACTTGGGAGGGACACAGGAGGAGAAAAACATGGAACTTTCTCTGACGGGATCCATGCACCTCTTGCCAGGTTTATACTTGGAAATGAGAAGCAAATGTGGGGGAGACATGTCAGACGTCCGAGGCTCGGAAACAAGCTAGTGGTTTAGAGGAAGGGGGGGGCGGCAGCTTGTGTAGGGCAGCCAGGCTCCATCGGGGGAGAGTCCTTTTGAGTGGCAATGATACCAATGAGCCACACCTAGCTCTTGGGCTCTTGTCCAGCCTCTTGTGTAGGCTGTCACATGAATGGGGTCTCCGGGCCTGAGTCTGCAACCTGGAGGGAGAGAGCCTGGGGGTGCTGAACTTGGAGACACGCATGAGAATGTCATCCCACGTCTGCAAATTTTCCATGGGCAGAGGGAGGCAGAGACTTTCATGGAATGAGACGCTGCCTCTCTGTATCCTTCACCACACTCCAGGATCCTAGTGGCCCTTCCCTGTGCCTGGAAACTATGGGGACAAGGCTAGACCCAACTCTCCCAGCCATCTGCACTCTGGGAGGGGGTGGAGGGTCTCAGATTTGGGGATGGAGAGTGATGGCAGACTCCTGGAGAGCTGAGGGTCAACCCTTCTTACTGGGCGGTTCCGTGGTTCTTGTGTTTTCTCCTGCCCTTACTAAGCTGACGGCTCCCAGGATGTTCCCCCTCTCAGGCCACACAGAGGCCATAGGATTGGTGTCCTTAGGTCTGTTTGCTCCACACCTCCCTAAGTCTCTCACACTCAGAGCCAGCCGAGACGGGAATGAGCTCCTGCCCTTGGAGAACCTTCACCTTCAAGCGGGAAGGAAGCTGCAAAGTGAGACCAAGCAGAATCCAGAGGCTGGGCCTGGGTAGCAGCAAATTTGCCTAGGTCTCAAGGCTGACACCCCATGACTCACAAGATCAGAAGGGTTCCCACCACTTTCTGAGAGACTGTGAGGAAGGGGTGACCATTCTCTGCAAGCCCCACTCCAGCTCAGGGAGGCTATGTACAAAGTGAGGGTGGCAGGACTCTTAGGGAACCTCTAGCAGAATCTGGTCCCCAGCCCCATCTGTGGCACTACTGCCCGCTGGCCAACTGGTGGCCAATCTGAACAGCTGGTGGGAATGGGCACCTGGCTACCAGAGTCCCCAGTGGAGGAGAGAGCATTTACAGAACTGGTTTCCAGCTCACCACTGGCCAGCCATGACCATCCTTCTGAGGAGCTCAGGGGCCTCCTCTGGGCTTCCAGAGAAATGGATGAAAAATAACTTTCTAAAATAATCCAGACATGCCCAGATTACCTTCCCTGAACCAGAAACTCAAGGGACTGGGGTCTTCCTGGGAAGACATGAGCCTGGGCAGACAGCCCAGGGGTAGTGCTGGGGGCCTCTCTGAACTTTTGTTTTCTTCTGCGTAGGAGAATTAATGAGCCTGGGCTGCTGTTGCTGTGAGAATCAAGAAACTGAGGCAAAAGAGCCCTGTAGACTCGGGCATGTCCGTGGAGCCTTTTGGATGAGGTTATTTCTTCTACAGGGGTTCTGTACACATCCGGCTCTCCCATACGTCAGCAGTGAGTGTACGGCTCCAAGATGCACGGTGGGAACTCTGTCCTCCTATGCTCCACTCGGTCACCTGGCAGCGTGCAGCCTTGCAGTTGCTCTCTGGGCATTTGCAGGGCTGGACCACGACCCACGCACCTACATGCTGTAGGCACCTGTCTGCCCCACCTCCAGGACATGGGTGCTAGTGAGGAGCTGAAGGGACAGAGTTTGTGGCCATCCAGTTCATTCACACCTGTAGATGTCACAGAAGGCACGGTCGCCCATCCCCAGTTCCTAGAGGGGCTTTAGCATCTTGTGAAGTCTGCTTGTGGGAGTCCAAGCCTGTTCCAAAAAACCAGGGAGGGATAGAAAGCATAACTGGTCTGCATGAAAACAATAACCACATGTCCTCATGCTGAAGGATGCTGGGTGTCAGTGGGTCCTGCCTGTGAAATTCAGTGATGGGAGGGAGAGGCTACTGTCATTCCTTTCTGAGTGTTCTAGGGGGCAGGAGGGCCTTATTGCAGAACAAGGGAAGAGGGCTCCTAGTTCTACTGCAAGCAAGGGAGACTCTGGAATGGGACCAGTGTCTCAAGGCCACAAGAAGCAAGATAGCAATAAGGTTCCCAATAAGACTCCTGCAGGTATGTCCCAGGAGGTCCACAGGGTGGGCCTCAACCAAATTCCAGAAGAAGTATAATAACCATATGCCTGACAGCTCTGGGCTGGGAAATGATGGTCCTGAGAGCCACTCTGACTCACCAAGAATCAAACTTAACTCCTGCCTGGAAGAGACTTTTCAGCTGGTAGTGGGAGGCAAGCAAACAGATTGTCTCTGGCTAATTGGCACCATTGAATTGACTCAGGCTTTGGGGAAGAGATGGGAACAAGATGGAGACAGACAGTCTTTGACCTAAAACACAGAGGAACTGTGCCCAAGGATAGCATGGACCCCGGATGAAGGTCCAGCCCCTAGCTCCCCCTCCCCACCCCGTGTCTTCCTCAGCCAGCTAAGGAAGACTGAACCCAGTACCGGGAGGGAGATGGTGCATTTGCCCCTAGCCTGCTGGGCAAGTGTGGCATGGAGTAGGACACCCAGCTGGAGCAGCCTACATCTTGATCAGCTGAGGTGAGACAGTGCCCTGATGCTGAACCAGTCACTGAGCTAGGTAGGTGTAGGGAAGGTTGGGACCAAAAGAAAAATCACTGCTTCTTTCTGCCCAAGTCCCATTGCCAGGTGACTTGCTATGACCTGACATCAGGGGTGACATTCCTAGATGCTGCTCCCAGGCCCCGCTGCTCTCAAGACCCGAGTCACACCCTATTTAGTAGCTTGGGGTGGCTTCACTTTGCACTGAGCACCCTTTAATAAGGCCACTAAAGAGCAGATGGGAACGGCTGTGTTACCAGAGACTCTACCATCTCTGCCAGCTTTCACAGTACCCCAGCGGGGGCCCTGGTGCTTCTATGGGTCTCTGATGGACACCGTTCCAGACTGGTGATTTTGCCAGTTTCCCAAAGTTAGGCTTCCTCCATTTCCTTCCTCAGATACTACCAGGGTCCAGAGGGTCCCCTTGGAGAAGCTGAGCCTGGCTAGGCTTAGGGTTCTGGACTCTGGTGGGTGAGGTGGGGTGCATGAAGGGGAACTGTGAGAACGGAGAGCACTATCGAGTAGGTTCTTCATTGTGAGAAGCCAAACGTGCTATTGCCCACTCTTACAGTGGGCAGGGGCGGGTGGTGTCAACTGAGCTGTAGGGAACAGGCGGGAGGCCAGGGACAAAGGTGTCTTCCAGGGCACACTGGCAGGAAAATGCAGCCAGAGCTGATGCACGTCTTTCAGTTTTTTCCTGTACAGTGGAGCTTTCAGGAATCCTATAGCTGTGCTCAGACAGAAACCCAAGACAAAGATTCCCCCCCCCCCTCCATTAGTCTCGGATCCCACCGAAGGCTTCCCAAGCACCCAGTGTCCAGCCCTTAGCACCCAGGACCACCCCTAGAGCCCCAGATAGTCTTATCCACCCTACCCAGGACTCAGTATCCCAGAACTTTCTTCCCGATGCCACTTCAACCTACTCTTTCCAAATCATGTCCTCCCCCTGTTCACTGGTCCTTGACGTGGGAACTTAAGTCTGTGGGAACATTCTCATAA
Source organism: Alexandromys fortis (assembly GCF_014885135.2). Taxonomy (NCBI): domain Eukaryota; kingdom Metazoa; phylum Chordata; class Mammalia; order Rodentia; family Cricetidae; genus Alexandromys; species Alexandromys fortis. The sequence goes on along the minus strand of NW_026067968.1, from coordinate 4,889,165 downwards.
GGCGAAGAAAGCACATAGGACATCCCATAACCCGCGAGAGACAGATTCATCTCTTTTCCCATCTTTGCATCTTTACTCATCCTCTCCCACCCTCCCATCTGTTCCTTGTTCCTAAATAGTGTCGCCACAGCCTGACTCTGGGGCTCAGCAGCCTTGCTAAGGCAAACTCATGCTCTCTAGAACCTTCTTCATGAACCCTTGAAGGTCTTCTCCACAGCTCACGGATAAGACCTCCATGGAGGGCTCCACAATGGCTTCCGGCGACAGCTTTCTCCCTTTCTGTCCCTTCTTTGCCCCTCCCATGGCACATGCCCACTTTCCAGAGCAGGCTTCACCGTGGAGCTGAGAGGCGCAAACGTAGGGGCTACCTTGCAAGGGTTAGCTAGAAAATGTCAGGGCCCCACTTATACGGAAGGTCTGGGGTGCTGGGCCTCAGGTGTCAGTCACTTGGCATCAAATGTCAACACAAAAATAGCACACAGTACAGCAAACAATATTTCTTTTAAGGTTCTTTTGTTTTTAAAGGTGTCCAGCCTTGAAGTTCTTTTCAATATGTCAGGCTTTTAAAAAAAAGATTAAAATGTATCAGATTATTAAATAGAACTGATTCAGACATAATTTAACAAACTGTAACATTTTTATCATTTTTATAAAGCCCTTTTTAATGAAAACCGCCTGCATGGAGACCAAATATTCAGACCAAAATCATGTTTTCACTGTATATTTGTTATCCCTGAAGATGTTATTTCCAGATTTTACAGAAATAATAAATTTCGTTTAGAAGCCCGGGCCTCTGAGGTGGTGCCACACATCTCTGAATTTCCCAATTTGCAGTTCAAGAAGCTAATCCCGCTGTAATTCTTCATACTTGGCAATTCCCGGCCGCAATTTCATACCTCCATCCTTGCCTCTTTGTAAGCGCGGGGCTTGTAGCAACACTCGGCCCAATATGTTTATTTTACATGGGCCTAAAAACGCTGTTCCAATAAGCGCAAGCATATTTTCTCAGTGACAAGATGTTTTCTTCCTGTGGCTCCCGATTTCACAGGTCACTGCCTGTGGCTCTTTCCCACGAGCGGTCTCCTGGGTCTCCTGGTGCCAAGTGGGAGGTGTCGGGGCCAGACAGTGGAGAAGCTGTCCTGGAGCTCTCTTTGCCCGTTGGTCATGCAGGTCTGTCCTGGATGCCCCTCCATGATACCTCGTCACCAAAGGCATGACTTCCCCCGGGGGAATCACAGCTATTGTAACACGCACCTTGAAAGTGACTTCTCCGGTCCCAGGCCTGCGGCCTGTCCTGGTGACTGTCCTATGGCCCTATGCCATGAAGAAAATAGAGAAATGTTAGAAGAGCTTAGGATCCCTACGAGGTGGAATAAGCCCTGTAGCCCCAGCTGGCGAGCTCATGACTGGCGTATGTCCAGTAGGCATGAAGCCAGTCAGTACAGCCCAGGAGCGGGGGCACCTACCTGGGTTGGCCTCTGTGACTGCAGAAGTCAGGTGGGGTCATGTGGTCAGGCAGTCTCTTTTTTGGCTCTTACTGGAGTACATCATATTACCCCAGGGACCTCTGGTGACCAGAAGGGAATTTGGTGTGGATGAGGGTACCCACAAGCCAAAGGGCAAGTAGCCCAGCTGAGCCATCAAAGCAAACTTTGGCCAGCCAGGGGCAATCAGAGACCATGGGAGTTTTACAGGCGCCGATGTGTATTCAGAGAGAGCCCACCGAAAATATAAGGTACTTGTATGTGGAACAAAAAAATGGAACTAGGGACACATGTATAGTGATAGAAACAAAGAGGAACGGTACTCCCAACCACGGAAATGGACTAGAGACGGGAAAGTTCTGCAGCATCATGACCCTTCATAGACCGTTCCCGTAGTCCCTGCCTTGTCCCACGTTTGAGTCTGACATGCTTTTTTCAGACCTTCCCTGTCCCCTACAGGTCCCCTGTATCAGTGGTTTCCAGCCTTGCAGTTAACTGGTTTCTCTCATGGTAATTCTTGATGACTTTCCGGGCCCCACTCTCCTGCCTTGGGTCCCTCTTGCCATGTTCATCTCTCCATCCTGACTGGATTCTGAGGGAAACTCCCAGTCTTCTCCCAGGCAGGCTAGAAAGGGAAGCTGTGATCATGCCTTCGAAGAGCTCTGAGGTAGTTCAGCCTCCGGGAGCTGCTGTCCTGTGGGCTTGCATCCCCAATCTTCTACCCAGTTCCGACTTCATTTTGAGAGCACTGTGTTTATGGAACCCGAGAGAGGAGGAACAATGGTCCCAGCCTACTTAGGATTGAAGGCTTCTCTGGAATATGAGACTCTCACAGCTAAAACTAGGGAAGTTTCTGGTAAACAGGGAGGTTGGCTCAGCCCATGTCTCTGTGACTAAAAGTTGTGTTCTGTTGGGGGTGGTACATGCTGTGGCTCAAGGCTAGGTGGTGCCAGAGCATTTCCTGTGTAACATCATTAATGTTCCCCCTCAATTGCTTCTGTGTATCAGGAAATGCTGTCCTAACTTTCTCTCCCAGACCCCTGTGTCATATACCCTGCTCATACTGATCACTGCAAGTTGTACCCAGGGCTTGATTGCCTAAGTAAGCGGCCTTCCCAGGAAGCCAGTCCTCACAGCAGACCTGGGAAGTCACAAATGAGGGCAAAACTCCCTGAGATTTCCCTGTGAGAGGTGACATCATGGTGGCTAGCTCTATAGACCCCAGGCCTCTTGTCTCCCAGCCCAGGGCTTTTACCACAGGGCACTGTGCCCAGGTGCAGCCTGGGCAAATCCCACAACCTTCTCCCAAGAAGCTGGACCACTTTTCAGTTCAGCTGAGGTCACTGAGAACTCCATGGGACTTTATGTCACATCCAGGCTCACAGTCCTCATCACAGCACAGGCCCCCAACTGGCTCTTCTTGCCAAACTGGGAATGTTCTGAACCCCGTGCTGCGAAGAACAAAGGTCCAATTCAGCCTCCCAGGGGGCAAGGGATCTCATTAAGGCCCTGGCAGCTGGTGTGGGGTTGAGGTATTGTTTTTAATGGAAAAAGCAAGAATTTGCCGTTGTGTTAGATTAAAGGCTTTGTCCTGGGGAATTAATCAGATTGCTACTGGCTTTCTCTCCAGTAGCCTTTGACTTCTCATCCTCAGAGAAGTCATGGGCTAGGGATGCGAAGTTGTTTTATTTCCCTCTTTGTGGTTTAATGAAGGCCCCATAGCAAGGCTTCCATGGTGGACTGAATCACCCCTCACCTGCTTGGCATGGGCTCTGAACAGTCTGTGGCCACCATCTCCATCCATCCATCCATCCATCCATCCATCCATCCATCCATCATCCATCCATGCATGCATTCATGCATGCATCCATGCACCCATGCATCCATCCATGCATTCATCCATGCATTCATCCATCCATCATCCATGCAGCCATCCATCCATGCATCCATCCATGCATCCACCCATCCATCCATCCATCCATCCATCCATCCATCCATCCATCATTCATCCATCCATCCATGCATGCATCCATCATTTGTTTCATCTTGTCAACCAGCTCTGGTCATAGTTACTGTAGCCGGGAGACCTGTAGGAGATCACAATGCCTCCAGAATCATGTCAAATGCTCCTGTCCCCTGGGCTACAGCCTCCAGGACACCAATCCCCAGTACTCAGGTGGGGAAGACCTGGATAATGGTCACACTAATTCTTCACCGCAGGCATTGCCTCCTCTTCCAGCCACATCTTAGAATAAGAAACAGCACCTGGCTAGGGTCCCAGCCCTCCCTACCCCTTGCTTCAGGCCAGCAGCCCCACCGGGGCTGCCCATCACTATTTTCTGCAGCCAGGATCTCACACAGCGCCTAGGCTTGCCTCTACCTGAACGTCCTCCTGCGTGTAGCCTCTTGAGTGCCGGATCACAGGAGTGCACCACCATGCCTGGTTTTACACTTTTTAAAAGGAGTTTTTGCATTTAAAATTTTTTTTACTGTGCATGCATATTGGGTGTACAGGTGTGCACTTTTATGTGAAGGCGTGTTTGTGTGTGTGAACTTGTGTGATGTGGAAGTCAGAGTCAGCCATGGGCATGGATGTCCTCAAGGGTTAATCTCTAAGACACGGTTTCTCCCTGGGACCTGGGACTCTCTGAATAGGCTAAGCTGGTTGGTCAGAGAGCCCGGTAAATCCTTCTCTCTCCACCTCTGGGGTGCCAGGATTATGGGTATGCACTACCATGCAGCCTTTTGCGTGGGTTCCGGGGACCAAACGCAGGCTGTCACACCTGTGTGGCAAACACTTTGCAGACTGAGTCATCTTGCTAGCCTCTGTGAAGCTCCCTGCAAAAGAAGAAAGTGCCAGAAAGTTCTTCAGACCCTCAGAAGCTCCCAGCTAGTGAGTTCCCTGTGCGGCCTGCACTGTTCCTGAGGGAATCACAAATTCTCTTCCTCCTCCACAGAGATATGACTGCTGGACAATCCAGGAGCTTCTGCCACTGTGCACGCAATGCTCATATTCTTTCCACTTTGTACCAGAGGGTGTCCTGTCCAGATAGGACACAGAGCCACAGTGCCTCTGTGTGTGCCCAGAACTCAGTGTCATGTGTAGGGGGACACATCTGAATTGCTCTAAAGTTGCTAGGAGTTCTAAAACCCATCTTTGTACCCACAGAGGGTCTGGCTCCCACTCAGATACAGTGGGAGCTCGGTAGGTGGTCTTTTGCATGCCACTGTCATTGAAGGGCCCACCACCAAGATACCCCAAGTTCCCTAGTCCATAATGGCAGAAACACCCTGTAACTTTGATCCTTCAGACTAGCGTCATCCTACTTGGATGAAAGATGTGGGGGGCACACAGCTTGGGAATCAGCAGACAGAGAGGTACTCCGAGTGAGAGGAGACAGACACACCCAGAGACCAGAATGAAAAGGTGACTCAGAGGTGGGAGGAGACACTTCAAGTGCTGCTGATTGGCAAGGGAACGAGACCCTCACCAACCAAACCTCTTAAAGATGAACAGAAATAGCTCTCCGTGGAAAAATAGACACAGTTCTGAACAGGCAATTCCTGGAGGAGCAGAAATAGCGGTAAACATCTGAAGAGCCTTTGGGACAGGGACTTTGGAACAGGACAAAGCCCGTGAGACACAGAGTTCTTTTGGCCAGTTTCAGGGGCCCACAAGTTCCCCTTTGACAGCATCCAGGATGATGTAGCGTGTGAGCAGTAGGGACCTGTGTGCACAGCTATAGGAAGACTGGCAATGTGTGTCCCTGTGGGCTGGCATTATAGCGGAAGTCTTGTTCCCACCAGGAAATGTCTTGGACTCTCAGGCCACCTTTATGGCTCTCACCTAAGTTCCTGCAAAATGACACCCCCTTCATAGTGGAAAGGGGCAAGGGCAAGGTGACTCCCACTAGCAGTGTCCTCCTTGAAGAACTGGGCTGAACGAACCCAGACCCAAGGGGCAGACCTTCCCCATTTCTTCGCTCTTCTTCAGTGGGAAGGGCAGGGATCCTCAGGGCAGCCCTGGCCTCTGTGTCTAAGGAAGGGCTGTGGAGGGAAGCAGCGGCTGGGCTGCCCTGGTGGCCATTCCGAAGACTGTCTGCCATGACCTTGAACCAATTTCTTTCCCTCTGGGGGCCTCCACCTCCATCCCCAGCCAGTACCTTTACAACTCATGTCTTCCTTCCATGTATATTGTCCCTGGCACAAGGGCATGCATCCCGAGCCCCTCTTAGCAACCTATGGGGAGACTCCAGTGACCTGTGACTGTAGTCTAGCAAGGGAATGGACCTGGCCCCAGGGCCTTTGTACACCAGTAGAACTTTCAAACGAGACTGTAGCAGTGGTGAAGGTGACCCTGGAATTGAGGATTTGGCCACTCCAAATTCCTTACCCAAAATCTATGGAGCCAACCCTGCTTGTTGACTCCAGGTGCTAGATTTGGGGTAGTTTTGTTCCACGGTGACTGGTAGCTAATCTAAAAAAGTGAAGGGGTCTGCCTCTAAGGAAAGTTGAACCCTGTCTGGCCACTGTCTGACCTGTTCTAATCCAAGAGTTTCTGACAGAGAAACTGAGTTTGAGACAAGGTGGGCTTGTCTAAGGCAGCTACTGCTTTGTTCAGAGGCTGAAGTCCTTTTTATGAGGAGCCTGACCTTTGAGTCTCTAAGGAAGACTTGTTGCTGACTAGAAGAGCTTCACGGGAGGTGGCCTTTCGATTGTGCAAGAGATAGGCCAAAGCTGATAAGAATGGGATAGCCTCTGTCCCTCTCATCTTTCTTTTCCCCCAGTTACTGACTTCATTATCACCTTTAAAGGAAGCAGGCAAGTCAGAAAGGGTTGGGGTTCAGAGGCGAAGAAAGTGGTTCAAGGCCATGGCAGACAGTCTGTGGAGCGGCCATCAGGGCCTCTTTCCAAAGCAGCCCAGCCGTTGCTTCCCTCCACAGCCCCTCCTTAGACAGTGGGAGCTCGGTAGGTGGTCTTTTGCATGCCACTGTCATTGAAGGGCTGCACTGAGGATCCCTGCCCTCCCTACTGAAGAAGAGTGAGGGAATGGGGGGAAGGTCTGTCCCTTAGGTTTGGGGTTCATTCAGCCCTTTAGGCTCCAGTTCTGGGCTGTATAAAATGAGTTTCCCAGATAGGAGATAGGACACCTGACTAACTCAAAATAACAGAAAATTAGGTGGGTCCTTCCTTCCTTTCTTTCTTTCTTTCTTTCTTTCTTTCTTTCTTTCTTTCTTTCTTGTTCTTCTTGTTGTTGTTGTTGTCTCTGTTGTTGTCGTTGTCCTTCTTCTTCTTCTTCTTCTTCTTCTTCTTCTTCTTCTTCTTCTTCTTCTTCTTCTTCTTCTTCTTCTTCTTCTTCTTTTCTCCTTCTCCTCCCTCTCTCTCTCCGCCTCTTCTTCTTTTCCTAGTGAAAATGCACCTCAACAGTATTAGGGATAAAGCTGCATTAAAGGCTGATCTGAGACTTCCAGTTAGACAGGGAATCCCTTTTCTTATCTGGCCAACCTTTCAATGCTGTGATAAGGGCACATGGACTGCATACAGAGATGACAATGGCCTTTGGTGTTTGCCAGTTGTTTCTTTTCTTAGGTTTGAGAGTCAGGACCTAGCCTGCAAACACTGGCACCTAAATACTAAACAGTTCTTCTTGATCAGTGGTCACCTGAACCTGAGTTTCTGCACTTAGGGTCAGTGCTGTACAGTCCTCTAAGTGGAGGTGGCCTGGGATGTCTGGTAATGAGCTCCCTGTCATGGGAGATATGCCAGCCCTTGCATTCAGCAAGTGTTGGCTGTGGCAAAGAGCCTACAGAGTGGGGAGAGAAAGGGATGAACCCCCAGCATACCCACAGGACCAATAAGAAGTCTCTAGGGACAGCTGGAGCAGAGCCCAAGGACTGAGCAGTTGGCCATAATCTAGAGATGTATAAGCAGAGAGGGAGCCTGGGGTAGGCAGTGCCCAGGCCAGGATAAAAGACAGATAATTTGCATGAAGCTCCGGTGCCAGCTCTAAGGACTTCAAATCGCAATGGCTTGTCTCAGTTCTTAAGGTTTGATGCCGGAGATGGGGCCAACGGAGCTGGAGTCAAGGCACCAACCGTGCTAGAACCTCTCTGGGGAGTCCAGGGAGCTCTGCCTGCTGCCTTTCTGGCTTCAAGGAGACATCATGCTTCTTGGCTTGCGGCTGCACACTGATGCCCTCTCTCATCATTACCTCTTTCTCTCACCTACCTCCTTCTTCTAAACACCCCAGAAGGGCACTGTACAGTTCAGGACCATTCATGACTGTGTCCCCATCTCGAGGTCCTTATGGACATCTGTAAGTCCCTGTACATGGCTACTCCATTTTCTGGAGTCATTGTCCTCTGATTTCCTGCAAAAGGACTTAAAAAAGACCCATTGCAGATGGCCAGGTAGCTCAGAACTTTCTATGAATGCTGGGGTTCTAAGCAGAGGTAACGGTACCTCTCGGGTTCCCCGGTCTAATGCGCTGTGTATAAGGCCAGCCTTGGACCCTGGGCAACCTGGACCCTATAGTCCTGGTGCTGGCCAGTGTCTTGTGAGCTGGGACGGAGCCTATGGACTGTAGCTGAGGCCCAGCCAGGGGCTCTCTGGCCTCCTCCAGGCAGCCGCTGTGGGGCTGGCTGGACACACATGCTTTACATTAAGGCTACAGAGTACGTTTTCCATGCAGTCTGGCACAGGGGGATGCCGGCTGTGCAGGGTCCTGGCCGGCTGGCTGACACAGTGGCAGGATGCCAAAGCTGTGTGAGCTCTAGAGAGAGGCCCTGAAACTGAAGAGAAGGAAGGAGGTCTGGGGTGATAGTGAGATGAGGGAGACCAGGTCTACTTTCCAGGGAGCTGGGCCATGAGGAGCACAGAGTTCCACCTTCGGGGTTCTGACAGTGTCCTCAAATCAAGGTCACCAGCAGTAGTGGGATGGGCAGAGGTCTCAGGCTTCAGTCTGCTTGGCATGGTCCTGTGACTTTACAAGTTTCTGGCCCTTGCCTGTCTTCAGGGTTGACTGCCCCCACATGGGCCTCCACACACTGAGATTTGGTTGGTCCTGGAGGGCAGCCTGGTTCCTTCTGTCTGTGGAGAATTCGCTGAAGTTTCGACATGGTCCCCAGAATGCTGGGCATCCCTGCCTCCTACACCTCCACTTTCAGAGCTGTTTCCCCAGCCAACACCTCAGTCTAACCCTTGCTCTAAACTGTTCACCCCATTTCTCACCCTGGAGACTTTGTCCTCTACCCCATGAAGATCTCTACCCCAGCTCTAGCCTCAGTGTTCTGGCAAGAGCCCATACCTCAGAGGTGGTCACGAGGGGGTGCTGGAGGGGACGTTCATTGTCCCTCATGTTACACCTAAGGGGGTTGGGTCCACAGGCGATACTGCATCAGTTGCCACAAACCAGGTCACTTTGGACATTACCTCCAGCTTGAACCATGGTACTGTTGCCACTGCCCTTATGGCTCTGGTACCTGGTCCCTCCATGTTCATACGGGGGGACAGACTAAGTCAGAGCGATGAAATTCTGCTGGGCTAGAGGATAGCTTTAGAGCTGTAAGTGGTTAGTGGGGAAAGCTCATGCAGAATGGGACATGAGCCGCGTCGTGGAGGATGAATCGGAGTGTGTAAATGGAGAATTTGGTGCTTGTGTGAACGCACTCATCCCTATGGACACAGAAGTAGGCAAATCACAGCCCAGTGTCAAAATTCTACCTGAGACCTGTTTATATATCCTGGGAACTGAAAATAACTCGACAGGTTTGAAGGCTTATACTTTAAAAAAAGTAAAGAAGAGTCTACGGCCAGAGCCTTTGCTGAGAGTCTAGCAGGGCCATTTCTGCCAGGGACAAATTGTATATAGGGAAGATGCTCCATCGGGCTCTCGTCACACAGAGCAGGGGGCTCCAGCTGTCCTGAGCATGGGAAGGAGCTACAGCACTCCAGCTTGTGGATGCTGCAGTGTGACCCCAGCCCCTCTCCCAAGAAGGTAGGATGAAATCATTGTTGTCCCTGGGCTGAGCAGACCCACCCCTTCCAGCCAGATCCATGACCCTCGGGCCTGGGAGGGAGAGGACTCCCACACTCATCTGTGAATTAGGCGTATTTTCCACCGGCTGGCTGGGTCTGCAGGGACCCAGAGAGAAGACGTTCCAAGCTTTGTAATGTTTCAGCTCTAATGAGCTGGAATTCTGGTGGTTACTTCTAATCCCACTGTGTTTACTCCAATCAGCGATCGAAGGTTGGCCAGGATAGCTGTCATTCCTTCTGTGATTAGTGCTCTGGCAGGCTGGTCTGTTTTCCAGGAAAGGCCCCTCATCCCCATCTCTGCATAGGCTCAAGGCAGCAAGGCATCTTCTGAGGCTGAGACTCAAGGCTCCAGGCTGGAAAGCACAGCACAGAGGTGCACACAGCACAGCGGTGGACTCGGCTTCTTAGGAAGTTCACTCACTCCTAACTGGGCCTGTTGAGTGACCTGTGACTCCCCAAAGCCACAGCCTGTTCTAGGCTCCCCAGAAACATGGCTGGAGACCACATTTGAATGAACCAGTTGTTTGAAAGATGACTCCAGTAAACACATGGGGGAAGGAGGAATTTCCAAACAAGTCATCTGGGCCACCTGGGCCACCTAGGGCTCAGTCTTGGTGGTACTGAAGAAATCACGGTGAGGTGAGAGCCGTGGCGCTACTTTACACAGACGAGTGTGGGAGTGGGGCGCCAGCCCTAGGCATGCCATCCTGGTATAGTGAGCGTAGCCATTGAAAGCTTCAAAGAAAGTTTTCTTTGTCTTCAAGTCAAGAGGTGTGGTCACTGCACATGGAGGCTGTTGGCATGTGCCAGAGCCTGTGACATTCAGGGCCTCTGCCTAGTCCTGTTACCTTGTTTCCTTCCCAGTGCCTGGACTGCTGTTGTCACCGACATGTTCTTCTGGGCTGCTCACTGAGTTGTTCCTGTTTAAAATGCCTCTGTGACCCGGTGTCATGAGCAGATGTAACCTCAGTGCTATCACCTGCGTAGACATTCTGTGGCAGATCAGGGAAAGATGATGGGATTTCTGAGGACCCGTGGACACCTCTTGGTATGGCTTGTCCTCTGGGTTCAGTGCTTCACACATGCGAAGAACCAGTTTGGGCTGGTTCTTGCAGCCAGGATCTGCCCTGTCCTACCTGCTGCTCACCTGCTTTGAGCCAGGGTCAAGGCTGTGCTGGCTTCTCTGCCACTCACAAGCCTGGTAGTGCCCATCTGGCCACAGCAACCAGACCCTCCATGACCTCCGCCCACTGGCTAGCAGGGCCAGTGACGTGACACATACGTTCAATTTTCTCCTTTCAAAGCCTGCTGTGCCATAGCCTTGGATGGCATTGGCTCTCTGCCTGGAATGGCTATCTGGAGTCTGGAGTGGTAGAAATGGTAGCAGTGGTGGTGGTGGTGGTGGTGGTGGGGTGTTCCTGCCCACTCTGTGTGAGAGGCCAGGGTGTGGCAGGGTGCAGGGACCTGGATGAAGGTATAGTCTGTCCACAGGGTAGGAGTTCAGGAAGGCCCAAGGCTGCCCTCAGTACCATGGCACGGCTCCACCCAAAGTTCTTGGAACCCTTGGGAGTCCATGTCCATGCGGGATACAGGCCATGGGAGCTACTCAACCCTGGCCACAGGCTCACAGCTCAGAACTTGCACATCTGCTTGGGAAGTATTTCCTTTTTTATGAGCGAGTTCCAACTTGTTAAATTTTACAGCAGCAGGGAACTTGTAACCTTCGCTTAGAAGTTACAAGGGCCTGGGGTGAACACACCCCGTAAAGCCCAGTGGCCCGTGGGAATCTGCTTAGAGGCGAGTCCAGGCGCCTCTTCCAGCATGCAGGCAATACTGAGGCTCCAGGATGACGATGCCTTGGGTGCCTTGAGAGTCCATCAGATGGCAGTGTGGTGCCAGGACCCCCCCACAGAGCCCGGGTTGGTCTTTCTCTGTCTCCCAAACTATTCCTGGCTTCCTGGAACCAGGAAAAGACATATCCTCCACACTGAGCCAGACCTCCACAGTGTCAGCAGCCCAAGTGCCCAGAGTCTTTGATCACCAGCCCCCAAGGCAAAGGTCCTCTGCAGATAGTCTATACTGAAGAGTTTATTGGTGGGAAAATGGGGAAGGATGGTGACTGGGTATGTCCTGGTCCCAGTGTGAAGAAAGTTCCTTATAAGGGAAAGAGCCAAGATGGTTTCAGAGAAGGCAGAGTGTTCACACAGCCAGAAGTAGTAGGGACAAGGGTGACCTTCTTTCTGTGGAGCCTCCATGGGGACAATTTCCATGGGCAACTTTGCTCTGGCCCCAGGTTAACCATTTTAGAGCCTGACTTCCAAAACAGTGAGGTAAATTCAAATTGCCACGCCATACTGGCTGTCAGTTCATAGTGATGCATTCTGGTTTAGGACCCTGGACCAAATGTCCATGTTTCATTAGACGGTCGGCACGGAGACACAAGCCTCTGCATTGATGGTGTGAGCGAGGGACTGGGGCAGGGGTGAGAGACTAGGTCACAAGGTGGCGAGTTCAAGTGTGTCACTGTTCTTGTAAAAGAGACTCCAGGGTTTGCTGGCTTCTTCTGTCACACGAGGAGATGGCCACAAACCAGGAAACAAACCCTCAAAAGAAACGGACTTGCCTATTGCCCTGATCTTGTGCTTGACCACACTGCCACTGTGATGAACAAACCATGGTCTATGGCATTTGATAAATAGCAGGCTGAATTGACAGGTGCCAAATTTCAGTGCCCATATGCATACGTCAGAAGTCAATTTCAGGTATCTTTTCTCCTCAGGTACCATCTGTGTTGTTATTTTGAGACGCCTCAGCTACACGCTATATTTAATCAAAACACCGCACCCCAACATGATAGTGTGAGAGCTCCCCCATGTTTACCAATGAGCAAGCATAGACCCCAGATAGGTCAGAAAACTGCCCCAGGGTAGCTCAGATGGTGAGTGGCAGAACCTGGATTTGAACCCAGGTCTTTGCTGCCCCTTTGCCACAGTGAGAAGAGCTAGGGATCGGGAACCAGAAGCAGAAGGGGCCGGGATGACGACAGCTGCCTGGAGCTGGCAAGGGACAGGAGCCAGCATGCACAACTTGCTCTTAACCTGAACTGCGGTCCTCGGAGCCAAGCATGGTACTGAGGACGTCTGGAAAGTCTAAGGGTATTTTTAACGTGTTTTCCTTTTATTAACTGCCTAAAAATATTTCGCCAGTTCCAAAGGAAAGGCTGCTTTGCTGTGGTTCCTCAAGCCCCTTCCACACAGAGGATTATGGTCGCTCTGAAGACATAGATCTATTTTGAGGAGTCTTTGAGAAGTTTGCTTTTTACAAAATTGTTGGGGGAAAAAAACAGCCAAAGTAGAAACTTCTGATTCCAGCCAGAAAGAAGTGGTCCCCTTCTCTCCAGCCTGTTTGACAATAGAAAAGTTCTTACCTGGGAATGCCCTGAAAGCCAGGACTCCCAGGGACCCTGAGGGCAGAGCCCTATAGCAGAGGCCAGAGCTTCCTTCTGAACATATAGTTCTGGGGGCCAAGAGGCTCTCTCCCTATGTCCTGAAAGGTACACATGAAAGCTAAACCTTCCCCCAGCAGCAGGCACAGCAAGGCAGACTCCCATGCTGTGCCTGGGCCCCCGGCGATGGTGCTGGCCCAGTGGGAACCAGCTGCTCTCTGAACATCACATACCCAGGACCAGATATGTGTGTGTGTGTGGGGGGGGGGGGTAATCTGGGAAGTGCTATCTGAAGTTCTGTCTCATCCCACTGGGGACTTGTGGGGCCTGACATGGAGTCACTGACAATTTACCCAGCAGGAAACAGGTCATGCAAGTTAGAACTCTGCCTTTGAGTGGGGACAGCCTCTCCACTTTATCCCTTGGCTGTGAATCAGGGAGTGGTTGTAGCTAGTACTGAAAGAGGAAATGGGGAGCTACAAGTCCACCCCAACTCCAGCCTGCACAATGCACCTTAGGCAGAGTGGCTGCTGTTAAATGGTAAGATTAAATAGAATCCAGATCTCCATTGTCACATCCCCCAAATATCCCAGATACAATAAAAACTCACTCATCAGACCAAGAGCCAGGCAATCACAGGGCGGCTGAGAAACAGCAGTCAGCAGATGCCAGCACTGGGGGTCAATCAGATGCTGGGATAATCTGACAGGGATTAGAAAACAGCCATCATAAAAAGCTTCCAAGGCAAGTATGAACAGGCTCAAAAGCAGTTGAGAAAAAAAGAAAAGAAGAAAGAAACCCAACCAGAAAACCTCAGCAAAGAAATAGCAGGCATTTAAGAAAACGCCAAAGGAACATCTTAGAACTAAAATAATACAACAACTGGAATTCAGAAACCTTGCTCTGTGGGCTCAGTGCAAGAGTGAAGACAACCGAGGAGAGAATAATCAACTCCGAACAGGTCAATGGAGTTCAGAGTCAAACGGATCTGCAAAGGGGACACAGAAGGGAAGATGTACGGCAGCCCAGGAATCAGTGCAATGATGGCACAGGGCCAAACGTGGATGTTCTCGGAGTCACAGGAGAGGAAAAGAAAGGACTAAAGTAAAATTGGAAGGAATAATAACAGAAAATCCCCCTAAATTCATGAAAAACAAAAACCATAACCCTACAGATTCTGTCAGCAAGTAGCTGACAGAAACCCAACAGAATAAAGTAAATAAATAAATAAATAAATAAATAAAATAAAAAAAATGCTAGACAATCATCAAATGCCTGAGATCTGAATTTGAGGACACCTCGTCCTTGGGGGAAGAGCAAGGTTGAGAGAGGGTCTCATTCTGCAGTCCAGGCTGGCCTCAAATTCATGACGATCCACCTACTATAGCCTGGCAGATGCTGTCCTTACAGACGAGAGCCACCACATCTGGCTCAAAGGAATATTCCCGAAAGAAGCAAGTGGCAGTGAGGGAAAGGCATCGAACATTTTCGGGTATACCAACCGAGAGATAACAGACTCTTTTGCTTGAAGTCAGAGTACTGGGGAGATGTGGCAAGCACAGGTCAGGTCATACTCTGAAATAAAGAAAAAAGAAATAAGTGCTAACCCTCAGGTTTGAATCTAGAAAAACACTCTCTTCAGGAGTAAAGGGGAAACACATTTTAGTTACAAAATAATCTCGATAAGGGGCCAGGGAGAATCCTCAGTAAGTACAAGTACTCACAGCTCGTGCCTCTTAACCTGGAACCCATACAGAAAGCCGGATGGATGCAGAGGGTACGCCCATGGTCTCAGCACTTAGGACAGCAGTGGAGGCAGAAGAATGGCCCAGAAGCTCACTGGTTAGCTGGACTGGTATTTGAGGCATGGTAGAAATAAGAGAGATCCTTCTTCAACAAGGTGGAAGGAGAGAAATGACCTTCCTCAAGCTGTTCTTACAAGTACACATTTGATTAGTTAAAATCTTAAAACCTCATTAAATGGAGAAGCCGCTTGTGTTCGTGGGTGGGAGGAAGGTTAATATCACTCCTCTGGATAGTGTGCACGGTTGTAATCAAATTACCACAAAACTTGTTGATGTCTACAGACTTTTTAGAGTTGAAAAGGAAAAGCCAAGGGCATACAATGGGAAACACGACACTGAGGATGTAAGCAGAGGAGGAACCCACGCTATCCACTTTCTAGATGCTCAGAGACGGAGTCCAATCTACACAGTGTGGTCTTGGCAGGGAGGAGACACACAGGTCCAAGAAATGGAGGAAGAGCAGAGCTGGGTCCAGCAGATGAGCCAAGCAGCCTCTTACGGCAGAGCAAGCAAGGCAACCAAATGGTGGAAAAGCAGTTTCTCAGAGCTACTGCTAAAAGGATTGAATATCCATATGCAAGCACAAATGGATGGTTCTAGACACCATCTTTACATCGTCCACAAAGATGAACTCGAAATTGATCAAAATCCTACAGGGAAATGTATGACTCCCTGAAACATCCTGAATTAAAACCAGGAGAGAAGTCTGCTGATTTTAGATTTACTATTGAGTTTTCATCCATAATCCACACAGAATGATCCAGGAAAATAGGATAATCGCATGACACTAGAATTAAAATCTTCTGGAACTGAGGAGCTGGCTTAGCAGGTAAAATGCTTGCTGTACAAGCACAAGGACCAGAGTTTGATCCTCACTGCATCCATGAAAAAGCCACGAGTGTTGGTGCTCATGTGTAATCCCAGTGCTGGGCTGGTAGAGAGACAGGAGGGTCTCTGGACTCACTGGCACCTAGCTAGACTACTTAGTGATGTCTGGGGTCAATGAAAGACCTCATGGATGACTCCCGAGGGACAAATCTCAAGACTGACTCTGTCACCTATAAGTGCATGCACACACACATATGTGTACCTGCATGTGCCCATGAAAACACAGAAAAAAAATTGAAATCTGTTCTTCCAAAGACTTTTCTAGAAGAAAGAAAAGGGAATAAATATCTATGTGACGTGTATGTGCTTAATTGGCTTGTGCATATGTGACATATGTGTGCTAACCAACTTGTTTTCATGTGACACATGTGTGCTAATCAGCTTGTTTCCATGTGACATGTGTGTGCTAATCAGAGAGCACCCATGTGACACACGTGTGCTCATCGGCTTGGATCCAAAATAAACAAAGAATCCTTAAAACTCAACGAAAGGAACCCGAGCCACCTGATTAAAAAACTTAGGCGAAGATCTAAACAAATCCCTCATCAGCATAGCAGAAAGTGAGCAGAAGGTGAGCGGAGCCATTTGTGTCAACAGGGACGTGTAAACATAACACCACTGAGATAGAGATGTGTACCGACGAGGCTGGCTGGAGGCCAGTACCAGGTGCTGGCAGGGATGGGCCAACAGGAACTCTCGTTCGTGGCTGGTCATAATGCAAACTGGCGGAGCCTCTGCGGAAGACAGTCTGGCAGTTTCTTACAAAGCTAAATATAATCTTAGCATATGATCCATCAGTCATGCTCCTCAGTGTTTACCCAACTGAGTTGAAAACTTATGGCCACCCAGAAAACCTGCATATGAATGTTTATAGCAGCTTTGCTCGTAATTGTATAAAACTGGGGGCAAGCAAGATGCCCTCCTAGGAAACGGGGAAATGAGCTGCACTTCATCCATTTCGTGGAATAGTATTCAGCAATCAAAAGAAGTGGCTCACCGAGACACAGAAAAGACAAGGGTGAGCAGCGGACACCCATGGCTAAGTGGAAGAAGAAATCCCGCAAGTACAGTGCTAAGTGAAAGAAGCCACTTGGAAAAGGCCGCGTGCTGTAAGGTTCCAACACGATGGAATTCTGGGATAGATCAAACAACTTGATATCATTAGGGAGCTGTGAGACATTTGTATAGATGAAGCACAGCGGAGGTTTAGGTCCAGAAAGTGTTTTATATCATATTCTAATGGTAGGAACATGGTACAAACCCATAAACACATGTGGTTAAACCATAAGACTTCATAGCCTCAATGTAATATTCATTACCGACGATGAAAGGCAATGACAATGTGACTTAAACACATCACAAACATAGGAGGCGACCTCTTTGATGGGGCAGAGAGTTGATTAAATAAACCCCCCAAGCAAAGTGCAGACTAGAAGCCAGAGCTGCACATGAGCATGGTATTGTAGGTGATGAAGTTGTTTCCCAGGGTGGTGTGGTTGGCAATTGTGAAGTCCCTCCATGGGTGGAAGAGATGGCTCAGTAAGTAAGGCACTTGTCATGCATGTATGAGGACCTGGGTTTGAATCTGTGGAATCCACTCACATCTGGGCACAGCAGTACATGTCTGCAATTCCAGTGTTCTTCTGGAGGGATGGGGAGTGGACACAAAACAATTCCTGGAAGGTTACTGTCCCCCTGATGTGCACAGTGGTGAATGGTGGCAGAGCCTTTCTCAAGCAGGTGACAGGTGGGGACAGACACTGGGGTTTCCCTTTGATTTCTGTAGTCACTCATACATGTGACTACATCCCCACCTTCTACAAGCAGATGGGAGTGAACAATTGTGTAAATGATAGCCAGCTGTGAGAATCAAGTTCTTCTTTGGCATTGCAAGGTGTGCATCTAAAAAGTGGGGCTGCAGAGGTGGCTCAGTGACTAAGAGCACTGACTGCTCCGCCAGAGGACCTGGGTTCAATTCCCAGCACCCACATGTAGTGCAGAACATCTGTAACTTCAATTTCATTGATCAAACATTTTCTTCTGACCTCTGTGATCACAAGACACACAACTGGTATACACCCACACATGTAAAATAAAATAAAAGTACCTTTAAAAATTAAAAAGATAAATAATAAAAACGTCCCAATCCAAGTTGCAGTGGTTTAGATTTGAACCTTCAACATGACTGCCCGCTTAACATAATATAAAGATACATGGCTACATATAAATATTTATGGATGAATATTTATAGGTATACACATATATCATGATACTTAGATTTTTGTTATTCTGTCAAAATACCTGAGATAAACTGGGTTGGTTAGTTTTTGGTCAAGTTTGTACAACCCAGAGTCTCCTGAGTACACCTCAGTTGAGAGAATATCCCCATCAAATCTGTATAGGACATTTTCTTAATTGATGTAGAGGGGCCCAGACCACTGTGGGCGGTACCACCTCTGGGCAGGTCATCCTGGGTGCTACAGGAAAGTAGGTTAAGCAAGCCATGCCATGGGGTGCAAACCTGCAAGGAGCACTCCTTCCTTCACAGCCATTGCCTCATCTCCTGCTCTGCTGGCCTTCCTGTCTTGACAGCCTCTGAGTAGTAGGGTAGGACCTACAGGTACTGGGAGTGAGTGATTATCAAGGCTGTTGTATTGTGATCAGGAAGTAAAGAGCCCAGGGGCAAGGTATCTTCCAAGACACTCCCCTAGTGACCTCCTCCCTCCAGCAAGACCCCCGCCCCCCGTTTCCCATATGTAGTTCAGCCACGAACATGTTGAAGCGAAAGCCCTCAGGATACAATCACCTCTCTACAGCACCTTCCTTTGGAAACCAAGCTCTGAATACATACGCTTTTGGGGGGGGCATTATGTGTTTGCACTGGAACCCATGGTCTGACATAAGTAGAAGGGGTCCTACAAGTATGGACATTCTAGAAGCAATGAGCATGCCTCACACTCGGGTTTTGGCTTTTAACACTGAGTGTAAGAGGCAGAAATCCTCTCAGTTACATTTTCTATTGTCTTGAGAAAACATTACTCTGGAGGCAACTTATAAAATCAAGCATTGCATTTGGTTCTAGAGAGTCAGCTCATGGCGATCATGGTTTGGAGCATGTTAGTGGGCAGGCAGGCATGGTGCTGGAGCAGTAGCTGAGAGCTCACATCCTGATCCACAGGCATGAGGAAGAGAGAGTTAAATTGGAAAGGCTAGGCTTTTGGAACCTCAAACCTACCCCACAGTGACACACCTCCTCCAACAAAGCCATGCCTCCTGATTCTTCACCAACTGGAGAGCAAGCATTCAAACATCAGCCCATGGGGCCATTCTCATTCAAACCACCACATTCCACTTCTTGCTCCCATGGGCTTGCAGCCATATCATAATGCAAGAACACTCAGTCTGACTTCAAAACGCCCCATAGTCTTTCACTGTCTCAGCATTGCTTAAAAGTTCAAAGTCTCATCTGAAGCTCAAGGCAATCTCCCCCTGAAAAATCAAAAGCAAAAAGCAAATTACATACTTCTAACAAATACTGGCACAGAACAGACTTTACCATTCTAAAAGGGAGGACAGGGAGTAAACTGAGCAATACTGGACCAAAGTAAGACTGGACTCAAGCTGGGCAAACTCAAGATCCTGAAACTCTACTTCTGATGTCAAACAGCTTCCATGGTCCCAACCTTCCCGCTCTGCTGACTGCCACATACTTCTTCCCCTTGGGCCCATACCAATCCCTGTGTATTACCCTCCTTGGCAGGTATCCCATGGTTCTAGCACCGTCAACATTTTGGGGTCCCCAAACACAATGCAGACTTTCCCTTGGTAGCATCACACAATGGTCTCTATGGATCTCCATGCAGGGACTCCCCTGCCATATGCCTGGCCCAGCAGCCCCCCATAATCGCAGAGAAAGATTCCATAACACTTTACTTCTGAATTCTTGGCCACTCTTAAAGGCAGAGCCATGTGGCTGATGTTGCCATGTTCTGTTGCCTGCTTGGTATGGAACCTGGCCCCCTGCTTGAATTACATTTGCATAAGCTTTAATTTGTGGTTACTCATTAGGAACAGGTGAGTCCTTAGGCCTCTTCTCTTTGCATGATGAGCTGGGTGGGGATTTGCCCCTGGGAGCACCACCCCTTTATCCCATTCCCCTTAGCTCTTTCACCCTAAACCAAGGTGCCAGCATTAAATTCCCTGGTATCCTTTTCAACCAAAAAGTGCGCATTGCGTATTTCTTTCCCTCTGCTTCCTCTTTCTCATTGTCGTCCTGTGTAAGAGTGGTAACTAATAGCACTTGACACAGTCCATCCTAGGCTGCCTTGAAACCTCCCCTGCCAACAATATCAGCTCAAATATCTGGCAGATTCTTAAAACAAGGGCACAAAGCAGCTGCAGTGTTTGCCGAAATATGACAAGAATGGTCTCAGGCCCAGGTGTTAATACCGTTCTCCTCTGACACCTTTGGAGCTGGGCCTGTCTAGTCCACACTCTTCTCTGCTTTGCTGTCTTCCACACCCCTACTAGGGTAGCCCATTAAGCTCCGCTTGCAGCATTTAACTGCTTTTCTAGTCCAACACCCCAAAGTCTCCCACATTCCTCAAAGCAAGCAAACCAACCAACGAACGAACCAATGAACGAACCAACCAACCAACCAACCAACCAATCAACCAACGTTCTTCCCCCTCCCCCCCACTAACCAACTCCACAGCATGGTCAGGCCTGTTATGGCAATAGCCCACTGCCTGGTACCAACTTCTGTCTTAGTTGGTCCTATTGTCATAACAAAACACTATTCCCAATGAGTGTTTTCCACCTCAGGCCTGTGGATCAGATGTAGGCTGTAAACTCCTGCTCCAGTGCCATGCCCACTTGCCTGTCGCCGTACTCCCGGTCATGGTGGTTGTGGACGTTACCACTCTGGAACTGTGAGCCTCCGTATCTAATGCCTTTTATAGGTTTCCTTGGTCACAGTGTTTTGTCATGTCAATAGAAAAGTAACGAAGATGGGTTCTTTGGAAAGATGACCCTGCCGAGAAGGCATGTGATGAGCCTAGAGCAAAAAGTGGTGGGAAGTGAGAAGAGGCTTAAAAACCCGAACTTAACTGAGCAAAAACATTCACAATAAAGTGAAGCGGGAGAATGGGAACTCCCCAAAGAGACTGTAGTGGTCTGAGCAGAAACACGGTAAAGCCTGTCACACGGCTTATAACCCAAAGCCTCCAAACTAGGCATCCGTATGGATTGATACAATGATAAGAAATGAGTTAACAGAGCTTTTCCTGTATGGGAAACTTCTGAACAAGAGAAGGAATGGGACTCCATCACCTCCGTAACTGGAGGGTTACAGTGTAGAGCTCAGGCAGCCGCCCAGTCTGATAGAAACTGACAGTTTTACCAGCCCAGCAGCACCCGCACTAACTCCAGCCACACTGAACCATGTAGCAGCGGGTCCTCCAGGGACACAGTGGCCTGAGAACTCCTTTCTCCTGGCCTCTCTTTCCACATCATATGGTCCCATTTCCATCAGGAGAGAATACCATATCGATTCCAAACGAGGGATATTCCGAGCAATCCTCACTTCAGGATACTCAAGGTTACCCACATTAACAAGCCCGGAAGTGTAAGCAGCACTCCCTCTTCTCTAAGAGGCTTCTCTTTGCAACAGATGGAGACCGCTCCAGAGAACTGCAAGGCAGAACGCAGAGCAGAACCGGTGCAGAACCCGTGCCAGGGTACCCAGCCTCAGGGGATACACCATCAACACAACTCCTGTACCCAAGGCTTGGGAAACATCTTGAAAGCTGGGGTGGAAAGATTGGAAGAGCCAGAGGATCAGGGAATCTGCTGAGAGATTATGGCTCCTCGAAATGGCGGGGAGATATCTCACCTATGATACCTCAACAGTATGGCTGCCTAAGTCTTGAACAAGGACAACATCAGTAAGTAAGTAAGCTAATGTGGAAGTGGGGGAATCTCACGGAGCCACAACCCTACATAAAGAACTTCAGGCAACAACAAATGCTGAGAGCCAAAGCATCTCCCCAGGGAGGAGCCCCCTAATTAGTTATCCTATACTAAGTAGGCAGTCCCCAAATCATGTACCTACAAGCAACACTAAACCAACCCAACAGGTTGTATTTGTATGTAAATGATAAGAACACTTAAAGAGAAAGGTTATGAATTTGAAAAGGAGAATGGAGGGGGTATACTTCCGAGGGGTTGGAGAGGGGAAAGGGAAGGGGAGGAATAAAACTATATTTTAATTAAAAAATTATTTTAAGAACAAAAGGAGAACCTGAGTATCCTAGTTTCTTTTCCATTTTCTGTGGCAAAATACTCTGACTGAAAAAAAAATGCGGCATACAGGAGAGAGGAGTTATCCCAGCTGATAGTTGTAGGTTACAGCTCATCACAGCAGGGAAAACCAAAGGCAGAGGGTGTATGCAGAGAGTCATAACCACCGGCAAGAGCAGAGAATGAATGCATACACACACACACACACACACACACACACACACACACCCGTGCTCAACTCCCCTTCTTCACTATATAATCTAGACCCAAAGCCAGGGAACTGGGCCACACACTGTGGGCTGGGACTTCCCACTTCAGTGAAAGGAATCATGACAATTCCCCCAAGGCAGGCCCGTAGGCTGACCTGATGTAGATATTTCCTCACTCTCCCTAGATGATTCTAGAGTGTGTCAATTGGCAATTAACACTAACCATCAGCGGCTGAGAAACCAAAGTAGTCTCAGGACATAGGACAGGGGATACAAAGGGAATTCATAAAAGGGAAAGGACTATGGGGGAAGTGTGAAGGCCAACTTTAAAGGAGAGAAAATAGGAGGGCTAGACCTGAGCTGATGGGGGGGGGGGCTGTGGGACATAGAAACTGAGGAGGACACCAGTGCTGTAAAAAGACTGTCTTTTGGCCCCGTATGTGAATGGGGAAGGCTACTAGAATGGAAGATTTCACATTTAAAACATCAGCTTAGGTCAGTGATGGCAGAGTGGGTAAAGGTGCTTGTGCAAGCCTGGCAACCTGAGTTCCAGCCCCAGAGCCCAAGTAAAAGTAGGAGGAGAAAAATAACCTCTCAGAGTTGCCCTCCAACCTCGGCGTGTGGCATACACATTAGTGATTATTTAAAATTTAATTAAAAATTTCAACTTTAATCTTTTTCTTAAAACTGTTTAGAGTAGACTAAGAGATTCTTTGGGAAGTAGCTGTTGATAAATGTAGCGGCCTGGATGAATCTCCAGGGAGGTGTGCTCTCTGAGAAAATCTCTCTCAGAGCCCTGTACACTTAATTCTCGTCAGACGACATTTGCCCTTGCTAGAGGTGGGACCCAGAACTGTGAGCAGGTGCCGCTAAGTCAAATCCCCAACCCTTGGAGAATGGTGATCACCTTGGAAATGGTGAACACTGTAGAAATGGAGACAAACTAGTGTTTTCCAGGAACCACGGGTGAAATTCTGTGGGTGGCAGCTTGCAATTGCCATTTAAGAAATGCCTGGGGCTGTAAAATGAGATTCCCACTGGGTGTGGTGGCACCTGCTTTTGACGACAGCACTTGGGAGGCAGAGGTGCGCTGGTCTCTGGGAGTTCAAGGCCGCCAACCTGGTCTGCACAGTGAGTTCCAGGACAGTTAGAGCTGTACAGAGAGACCCTGTCTCAAAACAAACAAACAAACAAACAAGCAATGGAGACTTCTGGGAAGACCTACCTAAGAGATGACATTACCTCAGAGCAGCTCTGACTAGAGCTTCCCTCCACCACAGGCACACAAAGATACAGAGCCACGGGGGGGGGGGGGGGGGGGGGGCAGGTTTGCTTCTCAGGAACTATCATAATTTCCTTCTGGGGCCTTGCCCTCCACCACTTAATTACTTCCCAGAAGGCCTTGCCTTTTAAAGGTTCCACAGCACCTGTCAAGGCCACCCACCCCATCAAAAAACCAAGGCTTCAACACGCGAATCCTTGGGAGACAGAGCACAGCACGAGGGAGGGGAGACTGCTTGCTGAGTGGGAGATAGGTGTGTGGACCCATTGAGAAAGGTGATTACACGGACTCAGACTGCCCCCAAAGTCCCCCAAACACTCTAAAACAAATACCAGTGACAGCTAAGTAGAGTTTGAAGATTAGAGAGGTTAACAGCCTCGCACCAACCCAGCCCCGTTTTCATGTAGTAGTAGGGGGAACCCACTAGGGGAACCAGAGCAAAGATGTGTTGGATTCTAGGTTCTATTTTTTTTTTTTTTTTTGCAGCTTTCTGTGAGTCTAATTATTTTCTTTTAAGTTACAGTCCTTTAAAAGTCCGTTTCCCGGGACAGAGATACAGCAGGAGGAGAGAGCTAGTCGAGCACACAAAGCCTTGGTTTCAGTCCTCATCAGGGGCAAAAAGTCTCAGTAGTCTAAAAAGGCAGAATAGCTTATCATAAGCTGCTTCCCACAATGTGCTTACACTATGGACAAAATGTAGGAACAATTGTTTGAGTTGACATTTGAGAGGAAACAAGAGTCCGACTAAAATTGGAGAGAACAAGGCACTTCAGAGCTGGAAGAAGCTGGTTTGAGACAAAGGTCTAAATGGTTTCACCTGGTATTCTTCCCACGAGGATGGCTGGATGCTGAGCCCAGAACAACAGCGAGAACCATGGGGTGGAAGGGAGTGACTCCAGATGTACACCAAATGCCTCCGTGTTGGCTAGCATCTAAGCTTCTATGGGGCAGTTAAGGAAGGGTCCTCAGACCAGGAGCCTGGACTGTCAGTCAGGCCAGAACCGGAATATGTTGCTCAGCAAGGGGGATATGGGATTTGAAGACTAAATTTTGCAATTTGAGAATTCGGACTTTAATTTTGGCAAAACTGCCATTTTCCTGGTGCCGGAGAAGAACCCGCTGGGCCGTAGGCGGAAGTTCCTCATCTAGAGGTTTGTTCTGGTCAGGTGGCTCCTTTGGGAAGTTGCTGCCCTGCCACCAAGAAAAGGGCCTTGCTTTAGGCTTCAAGACCATGTCTCAAAGCTAAAGGAAAGTGCAGTGAATTTGCCCTTTCAAAACCACAAACCAAAGCTCCACAGGACCAAGGCCGATTGCCAATAATTTACTTACCTCCTGAGGGAAAAATAGGCGAACAAACCCTCGCCAGAGCAAAACAATCAAATCCAGGGCCTTTGCCGCACATCACCCACAATTACCAGTTATGTAAGCTGAAATCGCTAGGGATGGAAGGAACAGAAAAATACAAGCCTGAGGCTGGGGAGATGGCTCCCGTGGGAAGGTGCTGGCTACCTTGTAAGCACCAGGGCCCAAGTTCAATCCTCAGAACTTATATGAAAACAAGGACAAAAGGCATGACGGCATGGACCTGTCATCCCGGTGCGGGGGTGGGAGAGGCAGTGGTTGTGGGGAGCTCTCTGACCAGCCAACCTGGCTTACTGGGTGAGCTCCAGCCCTCTGAGAGACCTTGTTTTTTTTTTTAAAAAAAAAAAAAAAAAAAAAAAGGAAGGCAGCATCTGAGAAAGACACCTGAGGTGGTCTTCTGGTTTCATTTGCACACGTGTGTCCCTCACATACATACATACATACATACATACATACATGTCTACACAAAACATGACTTATAATGAAAATAAATCAAAATAAGAAAAGCAACAACCAGAACTTGATACAAACTTTAAGTTTTTCTTTTAACAATCCAAGTTGAAAATACCACAAGATCAAAATGCAATGTACATTTAACCTGCCACCGGAGCTGGCCACTAGCATGTAGATGCTCCAGTGTAGAGTGACTTCCCTTCCCTGCCTGACCTCCTGAGAATGTCACATAGCAAAGGATTCTGAAGTCAAAACCAGAAAAGACTCAGCTGCAAGGCTGGAGGGTCTCAAGCTGGATCACTGAATCGTGGACGCCTATGTATATGCTCCCTCCAAACAAAAGAATCAGGATAGAAATAAAAGCACCCCTCCCCCCACGCAAGCATGTATGTTTGTGTGTGTGTGTGCGCCACCAAACACCAAACAATAAAATGGAAACCTAAAGCTGAATAATTCAGTATCTATGCCTGTCATAAAAATGAACTCAGAATGGACCATAGTGCCTGGGGCTGTCACTCAGAAATGCTGCACGGTGTAGCATGGGTGAGACCCTGAGTTCAGTTCCCGAGACTGGAGAAAAAATAAGCCAGGATCCAAGACATCAGTGTAAAATTAAGAACTTACAGAAACTCCAGAGTAGCCACTGGACGGAGGCTCCACAACCTTGATGTAGCAATGACTTTTCAGATATGACACCACATACATCATCTGTAAAGAAATACCTCAGCAATTGGAGTTCATTAAAATTATTTTAATCTGCCGAGTGACCTTATCAAAAGAAGGAAAAGACAAGCTACAAGCCGAGAGCAAAATATCTGCAAAAGACCTACCTGCTCAGACAGGTTATCCAGCGCAAACAAGAACTGCTCAGACTCAACAAGGAGGAAAATGAAGACTCTGATTAAAAATGGACACTCATCAAAGACATATGGATACAGCACACGCATAAGGAGGAACGTTTGACATCCCTGATAGCCGGGGAGAGGCAAATTAAAATCAGTGAGATCCAACATATGCCACCAGAGCCCAGAACACTGATGGCACCAGATGCTGGGGAAGCTGTGGGGCCCTGAGAACTCGCACAGGCTGATAGGAATGCAGAAACGCCTACTACCCAGGAAGATGGACTGGCCATTTCTTACCAAACTAAACATATTTTTGACCGTACGATCCAGCAGTCATGCTATTTGGTTCCTTACCTAAACAAAGAACAACAAACAAACGAACAAAAACCCCACATAAACCTGAATATAGATGTTTACTGATGCTTTATTCTATATGCATAGACATACTGTCATACAGTCATACAGTGGAATATTACTCCGCTCTAAAAGGAAATGCATCATCAAGCCCCAGACAGGCAGGACCTCAGGTACCTAGTTCAAGCAAGAAGGCCCACCTGAAAGGCAGCATGCTGTGCAAAGGTTCTGGGGATGTGCTCGAAATCCTTCGCACACAGTGCAGGATGGGACAGTGGGGGAGGTGGTGTGTTTTGCAAAGGGCCTCCAGGAGCTCTCTAAACTTTCCAAGTTTGCAGGAACTCTAGGCATTCTCGGGTACACTGTGGAGACAGTAAAATTATCAGTGGTTTGCAGAGATTGGCAGGGAAAGGGGAATTGAGTAGGCAGAGTCTTCTCAGGGTGGAGAGATAATCGGAATGTGACAGAATGGTCTATACGTGTTATTACCAATCTGCTCACATGCATGGCGTGGACAATAAGAGTGAGCCATAATGTAAACTCCACAGGGTTTGCTCGGTGCCTATCTGGAGACACACGGCCATTAATCATGCCAAACGCACCACTATAATGAGGAGTGCTGATAATTAGGGCTGCTCGGCTTCTGGGAGGCCGGGGAGTCTTAGAAATCCCGTACCTTCTGCTCGCTTCTAACTGAAGCTACTCTGGAAAATATAATAAAAATAACAACCAAGAAATAATGAAGATCTTGGGGAAATGAAATATAAGAGAAGTTTTTACCATGCTATCCATGCCACAGGAAATGAGAGAAGAAATTCTTGTGTGTGGAGGGGAGGATGGTTTGCGCTGACACAGGAGGACACTGGAAGCCCCACTCCTCCCTTAAAAAGCAGTTAACTGTCTGATGGCAATCAATGGTGCTGCATTAGTCGGGTTCCTGTGGCTGTCACAAGGTGCCATGACCAAAGTCAGTTTTAGAAGAAAGGGCGGGCAGCAGGAACAGAAGCCGAGAGCTCACATCTTCAAATGCAAGCGTGAAGCAGAGACTGCAAACTGGGAGTGGGGTGGAGGTTTTAATGCCAATCATGTATCCTCCCCCTTCTGGGGAGGGAGGGTAATGAAGAGGATGCGTTTTGGGCTGAGCACTCCACCATCACTTATTCTCTGCAAGATCGATAATTTTCATATGCTTTTGGATACGAAAATAAGCCTTTACCTCCAAGATTTACGACACGCTTTTTAGTAAGGCGTGATCCCTAACTTAAAGGGTGCACTGGGAAAAGTGTATCAATGTATTTGTATATGTCTGTGCTTGCAGTTACATGTGTTATATATACACAGATGTGCATACAGGCACTCAAATACAGAATTGCATAATAAAACAATGGCTGTGGATCTGAGTGAGGGGTATAAAGGAGTCCACTGTAATTGCTTCCTTAGTCTTTCTGGTTAGTGTCTTAGTTGGGGTTTCTATTGCTGTGAAAAGACACCATGACCACAGCAACTCTTAAAAAGGAAAAACATTTAATTGGGGTGGCTTCCATTTTCAGAGGTTTAGTCCATTATTATCATGGTGGGACATGGTGGCATGCAGGCAGACATGGTGCTGGAGAAAGAGTTGAGAGTCCTATATCTTGACTTGCAGGCAACAGGAAGTGGTTTGTATCACTGGACATAGCTTGAGCATATATGAGACCTTAAAGCCCGCCTCCACAGTGACATACTTCTTCCAACAAGACCACACCTACTCCAACAGGGCCACACCTCCTAATAGTGCCACTCCCTTTGGTAACCATTTTCATTCAAACCACCACAGTTAGTTGTGGGATTTCCCTCTGTGTGCTGTGATCACCATAAATGAATAAAGAAACTGCTTTGGACCTATAGCAGGGCAGAATTTAGCTAAGTGGGGAAAACTAAGCTGAATGCTGGGAGGAAGAAGGGTGGAGTCAGAGAGAAACCATGGAGCCACCAGAGACAGACGCCATTTGGAATTGCCAGTAAGCCACAGCCACGTGGCAATACACAGATTAATAGAAATGGGTTAAATTAATATGTAAGAGTTAGCCAATAAGAAACTAGAGCTAATAGGCCAAGCAGTGATTTAATTGATACAGTTTCCGTGTAACTATTTTAGGGTTAAGTGGCCAGGAATCAACAAGCAGCCTGCTGCTATAGTTAGTGTATGAAATAACAATGGTTTTCTTATGAGACTTTCACAGAGATATAGCATTATGCCCTGTTCATAGTTGTGTCCTTTCTTCTCATTCTTTCTAGTTTCTTCCTCCTCCAAAATGTCCTCTTTCTGATCTCTTCTTCTTCTTCTTCTTCTTCTTCTTCTTCTTCTTCTTCTTCTTCTTCTTCTTCTTCTTCTTCTTCTTCTTCTCTCTTTCTCTCTCTCTCTTTCTCTCTCTGTTTGTGTCTGTCTGTCTTAGAGAAAACTAGAAATAGTCTATTAAGAGGAGCCTCTTGTTGGAATGAAAATTGTAGAATACGGGTGAAATGAAAGTATAGAGGTGAACTATTGGTGGCAGAAGGGTTCAGGTAGGTAGTGGAGTGATGGGGATGGAAAGTAAGGGATTAGGAAAGGTTAAGCAAGTTATATGTGCATGAAGAAGACACATGGGAACCTATGATTTGTGACCTGATTGAAAATTCTGAGAGGGGACAGTAGGAGACATGTGATGTGAAGGAACAGGTGAGGAATAGTGGGACCTCAAGGTGTAAGCAGGGATGGAGGGCAGGGTGAGAGGGAAAGGGTACAGGATAGGTTAACCAAAACTAATAGAGATAAAGCAATCTTATAAAAACTCATTAGATTGCAAGAAAATTAAAAATATAATTAAAATGGAATTTGAACAGAGGTACCCACACGAGTGACCAACACTGCTCCTAAAAGACATGAATTATTAAAGGAAGGTCTACTGCTAGGTGCAGGATATCTCCTTGTGAACAATTGGTCCGAGAGGCCCCAGGGGTACCCAGAACAATATATGCTATTGCCATTGCTCTTAGTTGCGCACCATAACTAGATGGTAAGACGCTATTGCTGAAGACACCAAACACTTTGGTTGCAGGATGGGAAATCAATCCTGAACTGAGCAGAAAACTGTCTCCCTGCTAGCTAGCTTGCATGGTGTTAGAAGGCGCTATGCAGGCTACATCATGAGAAAAGACAGCAGTGGTCTTGCTCGGCTCTAGACCCTCCATGCTTCAATACAGATCTGCCAGGAAAGATGTGCCCACAGGCACAATGGGGGTCAAGACTGTGGAATAACCACCTGCTTTCTGATGGACTATGACGACTGTTCCACAGATGGGAACGCATGCCTGGTACTATAAACATTGCCAAAACTCATTGTTCTGGAGGTCATAGACCCTAGGAAAAAAACCTATTGATGTTGTTTTGCTAAATGATCATATTGCTGACCAGCCTTCTCAAGATTTATGTCAATATCTATAGATTTAGGTGCTGCTTTCAGTCTTGCTCAGAAAAGTATCTTATCGCGGCGGGTAGTGGTTAAAGTAGAGATGCATCACTGTTCAAACTGCTGAGAAGTGACTATGTGATGAGCCAGAGATGATATGGCTTTATCAACCCCCCCCCCATACACACACAGCAAGGCTCAGAGAAGATCTAAACAAGAGACTGGGGAGGAGAGTTGTATGATACTGTCCTTTGGATGTAACATGCTTGTGGCACACACAAGTGAGCATCAGCTACAATTACCTACACAAGATTAAGCCAGCAAACTATTTCAGTATGGAGGAGGAAGGGGCTCCTGAGACCGCCACCCCTAGCTGAGGAGCTATTGGCACTTGACCGATGATGAAGGAG
The DNA here is from genome assembly GCF_014885135.2 of Alexandromys fortis. Taxonomy (NCBI): domain Eukaryota; kingdom Metazoa; phylum Chordata; class Mammalia; order Rodentia; family Cricetidae; genus Alexandromys; species Alexandromys fortis. Next base: position 4,858,863 of record NW_026067968.1, on the reverse strand, counting down.
GGAGATTTGCTTTTCTTTGGGTGGGGGTGACCACTGGTAGGCTGTCCATGCCCCAGCAGATGACCCAACAGCCATGCACATATGGAGAGCTCTAATTGGATTCAGTGGGATGTACATTTTAAAAAAGGAAGAAATGTGGAATTGGGAGGCAGATGTGAAGGGAGTTTCAGAAGGGTGTTGATGGGAGGGAGGTGGTTAAGATCAAGATAGATTGTATACATAAATGGAGTTTTAAAAAATAAGAAACAAAGCAAAATAAAAAAAAAAAGCCAAGCATCTCACAAAAAGCTGAGTAGAGAGACAGAATGAAGCCATGATTAAGATTATCACAACCTAGGAAATTAACAAGACCAAGACTAACAGTGTCAGAGGTGTACAAGGAGACAGGCTCCTGTGGGCGTGCAAGTAGCAGCCCCAAAGTGTCAGAGGTGTACAGGGTGGGCGTGCAAGTAGCAACCCCACTTTGAAAAGTTGTTTGTTGGCTTCTACTAAAGCCAAACACCACACATAACCCCACTGTGACCTAGCAATTCAGCTGCAGGTATTCATCCAAGGGAAATAAAAACAGATATCCACAAAACATTTTTATGCAAATATTCATAAGAGCTTTCTTTCTAACAGCCCTAAGCTGGAAGCAGCCCACGTAGCCTTTAACAGAACAGTAAACTAACAATCATTGCAACAAAATGCCATTAAACATAAAAGGGAAAATGGTGGCTCCAAACGCTGTGTCTAGTGAGAGGCATTAAGTGCCATTTAATGGTGTTTTGGGTTCCTACGAAGTCCCACACACAGCAGAGGAAACTAGCTATGGGTGGTGGGAACCAGAGTAGCCTCAGTTGCTGGTGAGGGGTCTGGATGTGGGGTTTTGAATGAGAAATGTCCCTGTAGACTCTGACATTTGAAAGCTTGGTTTTGTCTCACTGGATGAAGTATGTCACTGATGGTGGTGGTGGTGGTGGTGGTGGTGGTGGTGGTGGTGGTGGTGGTGGTGGTGGTGGTGGTGGTGGAGGTGGTGATGGTGATAATGGTGATAATTGTGATGGTGGTAACGGTGGTAGTAGTGGTGGTGGTTGTGAAATTAAAAGACTTCTACCACTTTCAGTTTGCTCTCTCTGTTTTGTGCTTGCAATTTAAGATGTGAGCTCTTAGCTCTTGTTCTTGCTGCTGTTCCCTCCCAGCATAATGGAGTCTGATCCCTTTGGAAACTTAAGCCCAATAAACTTTATTCTCCAAGTTTCTGTTGGTCACGGTATTTTGTCACAGCAACAAAAGTAACTATCCCAGGATGTGCTCGTGGTGAATGGCTATGGACACTCGGGGAGATGGCAGAACCCCATGTTTGGATTTGTGTCTTAGTTACAGAAGCCTGAAAGGCTGTGGACTTCCACCTTCAAATACTGTCTTAAGTTAAAAAAAAAAAGTATAACTTGTTGCTTAGACTCTCTCTGGAAGATTCCCAGGGCCCTGAAAATGGAGTTGGCTCAAGGGCAAGTTATCATCTACCTTCCTGTAGAGTATGAGGAAAAGTCCCCAATTTCAGAAAACTTCTCAGGCTCTCTACCCCATTGGGGTGGCACTAGTCTCCAGCTTAGCAGGAACAAGGGGCCTTTTTCCCAAAGTAGAACAGGGCATCCCATTGTGACCAGCTACTATGGGATCATCTTTCAGTAGTCTGTGAATATGTATTCCTCTTATTGGCTAATAATAAAAAGTCGCTTGACCAATAGTCAGGAAGGATAAGGTTAGGAGGAACAATCAAACTGAGAACTCAGATGAGGAGGGATGGAGTTGAAAGATGCCAGCCAGTGATAGAACAAGAAGGATGTGTAGAAAAGGAGGTAATAAGCCTTGAGCCACATGGCAAAACAAAGATAGAAATATGGGTTAATTTAAATGTAAGAATTAAGCTAATAATAAGCCTGAGCTATTGGTCAAGCATTAATAATTAATATAAGCCTCTAAATGATTATTTAGAAATAGCTGTGGAACAGGGCAGGACAGAGAAACCTCCATTTACATATGGTGCCCGACATGGGACAAGTTTATTCACATAAAGCCTGAGAAAGCTTGACAAAAGAATTCTAGACACACAAAAACAGAGTCAGACATGGCTTCTTGGTAGCTGTAATTATTTTATATAGGCTCTGTTTGCTGGTAGCGAGTAGATGCATGGCTCCTTTAAGAGACAGCATCCTCCATTGGTACTAGCAGCAAGGATGGCTCTTTTGGGAGGTCCTGCTATGGAGCACTTGATTGGGGTTTGTGGGCTATGGGTTTTGTGCTACTTGATAGCAACATGGACCACACAGCTTCACAGAGTTGGGGAGGTAAGTGTGATGCTCACTCGTACCTCCGCCGTGTTTGGAAGCTGAGCAGGGCGGTGTCCACAGCAAAAGCCTCCTCTTTGGTCCTAGCCCTGCTCTCTTAGCAGTTTAGAGACTCTCTTGGCCAGAACAGGATTACAGATATGACAGATTCAGACAAAATAGAAACCTCCAAATGGGTCACAGTGTGTTTAAAAAATGTATGTAGGCTTGGGAGAGAGAAGAGAAAGGATGGAGACAGTCATAGATTGAAAGAATAATTTCAAGAATACAAAGTGAGGTCCTTGAAAATGGAATAGAGCAATAAAATTATAACAAGCACATGAAGATGGAAAATACACAGAGACTCTGGGCTATGTATATTGTGCCTTCTTTGGACTTTCTGACTATTAATGGGCTAACTGCTGAGAGACATTTGATAGTGGGAGGTGCTAAGTTAAACCAACCTAAATATTTTACAGGTTCTGCTTTTGTTTCCACAGAAGATGAGAAGCTGTGGATTTCTTCCAGGTTAATATGTTTTGGTTGAAAAAGACCCTCCCTGAAAAGCCCAGGGAATGGTGGCCCAGGGGATCCCATATCCACAACAGCTTCAAGGATGCTGACTGAGATGGAGCAGCTGCACAAAATACCCCAGTCAGGACTGGACCATAATTCTAAATTTTCTCAGGGTCCCCATAAGATTACCAGCACCCTCAAACAACAGGCTGTAGTTTACAGAACTATGCCCAAATTACCAAAATATTGTTTTTAATGTTTGTTTTCATTTAAGGGGGGCTGGACATAAATTGTTATTGGTCATAATCAAACATTTTTTGCTTTTTTAAAAAATTTTATTATTTTTTTAAAACAATTTTTTATTTTACATATCAATCCCATCTCCCTCTCCCTCCCCTGCCCTTGCTTCCCTCACCTTCCAGCCACCACACTCCCCATCCATTCCTCAGAGAGTGTGAGGTCTCCCGTGGGGTGTCAACAAAACCTGTCACATCACTTGAGGTGGGATCAAGGCCCTCCTCCCTGTATCTAAGCTGAGCAAAGTATCCCTCCAGAGGGAATGGGCTCCAGAAAGCCAGTTCATACACTAGGGGTATGTAAAGGTTCCATGCCCAGTGGCTCCCCAAACTGCCCAAGTCACAGAATTGTCACCCATATTTAGAGGGCCTAGTTCAGTCCTATGCTGGTTCCCCAGCTGTCAGTTCAGAGTCAGTGAGGTCCTACTCATTCAGGTCAGCTGTTTCTGGGTTTCCCCATCTCCAGGGTTGTAGACTGTAGGCTGGTTATCCTTGGCTTTACATCTAATATTCACTTATGAGTGAACACATACCATGCTTGGCTTTCTGAATCTGGCTTACCTCACTCAGGATGACTTTCTAGTTCCATCCACTTTCCCGCAAATTTCAAAATGTCATTGTTTTTACTGTTGAGTAGTACTCCATTGTGTAAATGTACCACATTTTCTTTATCCCATTCTTCGGCTTAGGGGCATCTAAGTTGTTTCTAGGTTCTGACTATTAGGAATAATGCTGCTATAGACATAGTTGAACATGTCCTTGTGGTGTGATTGTGCATCCTTTGAGTATATGCCCAAAAATAGTATTGCTGGGTCTTGAGGTAGGTTGATTCCCAGCTTCCTGAGAAACCACCATACTGATTTCCAAAGTGGTTGTACAAGTTTGCACTTCTACCAGCAATGGAGGGGGTTGCCCTTGCTTCACATTCTTCCCAACATAGGCTGTCATAGGTGTTTTTGATCTTGGCCGTTCTGTCAGGTGTTAGATGGTATCTCAGAGTTGTTTAAATTTGCATTTCTCTGATGGCTAAGGATGTTGAGAAATTCCTTAAGTATCTTTTGACCAATTGAGATTTCTCTATTGAGAATTCTCTGTTTAGATCTGTACCCCGTTTTTCAATTGGATTATTTGGTATTTTGATATCTAGTTTCTCGAGTTCTTTATTTATTTTGGAGATAAACCTTGTGTCAGATATGGAGTTGGTGAAGATGTATCTCCATTCTGTAGGTTGCTGTTTTGCCTTATTGACTGTGTCCTTTGCCTTGCAGAAGCTTTTCAGTTGTAGGAGGTCCCATTTATTAATTGTCAATTTGAGTGTTTGTGCTACTGGTGTTATATTTAGGAAGTGGTCTTTTGTGCCAATGCATTCAAGGCTACTTGCTACTTTTTGTTCTATGAGTGTGGCTGGATTTATATTGAGGTTTTTGATCCATTTGGACTTGAATTTTGTATACGGGGATAGATAATGGGTCTATTTGCATTCTTCTACATGTTGACATCCAGTTATGCCAGCACCATTTATTGAAGATACTTCCTTTTTTCCCTATTGTATAACTTTAGCTTCTTTGTCAAAAATCAGGTGTTCATAGGTGTGTGGATTAATATCAGGATTTTCAGTTTTATTTCATTGGTCCACCTGTCTGTTTTTGTGCCAGTACCAGGCTGTTTTCAGTACTGTAGCTCTATAGTAGAGCTTGAAGTCAGGAATAGTAATGCCTCTAGAAGTTTCTTTATTGTACAGGATTATTTTGGCTATCCTGTGTTCTTTGTTTTGTTTGAATAATGTTCTTTTGAGGTCTGTGAAGAATTATGATTTTGATGGGGATTGCACTAAATCTATAGATTGCTTTTGGTAGAATTGCCATTTTTACTATGTTGATCCTACACCTGAAAAGCCTTTACTTTGTTTAGATACGTTCCTTGTAACCCTAATCTCTCTAAAACCTTCATGATGAAGGGGTGTTGGATTTTGTTAAAGGCTTTTCAAGCATTTAATGAGATGATCATGTGGTTTTGTTCTTTCAGTTTGTTCATATGGTGGATTACATTGACAGATATTTGAATGTTGAACCATCCCTGCATCTCTGGGATGAAGCCCAATTGATCATAATGGATGGATGATTTTTCTGATGTATCCTTGGATTTGGTTTGCCAATATTTTATGCTGTACTTTTGCATCAGTGTTCATAAGGGAGATCTGTTTGTAATCCTTCTTCTTAGTTGCATCTTTGTGTGGCTTGGGTATTAGGGTAACTGTAGCCTCATAAAAAGAGTTTGGCAAGTTCTTTCTGGTTCTTTTGTGTGGAACAATTGGAGGAGTACTGATATTAGCTCTTCTTTGAAATTCTAGTAGAATTCTGTACTGAAACTGTCTGGCTGTTTTTTGGTTGGAAGCCTTTTGATAACTGTTTCTATTTTTTTCTTAGGTGTTATAAGTCTATTTAAATTGTTTATCTGATCTTGATTTAATTTTTATATGTGGTATCTATCCAGAGAGTTGTTCATTTCCTTTAAAAATTTTCCATTTTTGTGGAGTACAAGTTTTCGAAGTATGACCTAATGATTCTCTGGATTTCTGTTATGTCTCCATTTTTATTTCTGATTTGTTAATTTGGATGTTCTCTCTGCCTGTTGGTTAGTTTGGATAAAGGGTTGCCTATCTTGCTGATTTTCTCAAAAAACCAAATCTTTGTCTCTCTGATTCTTTGCATTGTTTTCTTTGTTTCTATTTTATTGATTCCAGTCCTCACTTTGATTATTTCCTACCATCTACTCCTTCTGGATGAGTTTGCTTCTTTTTGTTCTAGAGCTTTCAGGTGTGCTGTTAAATCACTAGTGTGAGATTTCTCCAGAATCTTTAATGTAGTCACTTAGTGCTATGAGCTTTCCTCTTAGCCCTGTTTTCAAAATGTCCCATAAACTTATTTTTTTTTGTCTTTTGAGACAAGGTTTCTCTGTAGTTTTGGATCCTGTCCTGAAACTAGCTCTTATAGACCAGGCTGGCTTCGAACTCACAGAGATCCACCTGCCTCTGCCTCCCGAGTGCTGGGATTAAAGGCGTGCGCCATCTCATTTTCATTGACTTCTAGGAAGCATTTAATTTATGTTTTTAAATTTATTTCTTGACCCAGGAGTGATTCAGTTGAGCATTGTTCCATTTTCATGAGTTTGTGGGCTTCCTTCAATTAGTGTTGTTGCTGAATTCTAACTATAAGCCATAGTGATCCAATAAGATACAGAGGGCTATTCCAATTTTTTATACCCTTTTAGATTTGCTTTGTTACCAAGTATGTGCTCAATTTTAGGGAAAGTTCCATGCGGTGCTGAGAAGAAGGTACGTGTGTGTGTGTGTGTGTGTGTGTGTGTGTGTTTGGGTAAAGTGTATAGCTGTCTTTTAAAGCCATTTGAATCATAACATCTGTTAGTTCCCTCATTTCTCTGTTAAGTTTCTGTCTGGCAGACCTGTCCAGTGGTGAAAGTGGGGTGTTGAAGTCTCCCACTATTCGCATGTGGAGTTTGAGGTGTGATTTAAGTCTTAGTAATGTTTCTTTTACAAATGTGGTTGCCCTTGCATTTGGGGCATAGATGTTCAGAACTGAGACTTCATCTTGATGGAATATTTTTTCCTGTGATGAATATGAAATGTCTTTCTTCATCTGTTTTGATTAATTGTAGTTTGAAGTCTATTTTGTTAGATATTAGGATGGCCACACCAACTTGTTTCTTAGGCCCATTTGATTGGAAAATCTTTTCCCAACTTTTTACTCTGAGGTAATGTCTGTCTTTGAAGTTGAGGCCTGTTTCTTGTATGCAGCAGAAGGCTGGATCCTGGTTTTTTTTTTCTTAATCCATTCTGTTAGCCTGCGTCTTTTTTATAGGTGAATTGAGATCATTGATATTGAGATATTAATGACCAGTGATTGCTAGTTCCTGTTATTTTTGGTTTTGTTGTTGTTGTTGGTATTGTATATGTGTTTCCCTTCTTTGGGTTTTGCTTATGTGGAATTATCTATTGCCTGTGTTTTTGTAGGTATAGCTTAGTTCCTTGGGTTGGAGTTTTCATTCTAGTACTCCCTGAGGCACTGGATTTGTGGGTAGGTATTGTTTAAATCTGGTTTTGCCATGGAATTTCTTGTTTGCTTCATGTATGTTGATTGAAAACTTTGCTGGGTAGAGTAGTATGGAATGGCATCTGTGTTCTCTTAGTGTCTGCAGATGTCTACTCAGTACCTTCCGGATTTCTGAGTTTCCACTGAGAAGTCAAGTATAATTTTGATAGGTCTGCATTTATATGTTACTTAGCCTTTTGCCTTTGCAGTTCTTAATATTCTTTTTTTATTCTGTATATTTAATTGTTTTGATTATTATGTGGCAAGGGGACTTTTTTTTTGGTCCAGTCTATTTGGTATCCCATAAGTTTCTTGTACTTTCATAGGCATGTCCTTCTTTAGGTTGGGAAAGTTTTTTCCCATAATTTTGTTGAATATATTTTCTGTACCTGTGAGCTGGACTTCTTCTCCTTCTTCTATCCCTATTATTAGCACAGGGAGCAGGAAGGAGTCTTCAGAAATACCTTGCTGTCAAGAAGCAACTATCAGGCCAAACAAGGGAAGCCCAACTCTGAGGTTGTGGTAACAAGGATGAAGGGACTGCCTGGAGATCTTGCATGGGTTTAATTTGATTGTGCACAGACTTCTAGATTTTCCCACCAATGTGAGTGAGACCTCTCGAGGAGTTGAAGGGACTCAGGGTAGAGTTGAGGGGTTCAGTGGCAAGGTAATGCTTAAGGGTGGGACCAAGTCACTATAGAGGACAGATCTAAGGGTAGGATCCAGTAGGGATGGGAAGGGACAGATAAAGCAGAGACTAGGGCTCAGAACTGACGCTCCTTCGGTGCTCACAGTCCAGTCCCTGCTCTTCTCAGGACCCCAGGTTCTCCATATTTGAAGTGCAGAAGGTGAATCTAGCATCATATTCTCCAGTTTACAAGAGACAAAGAGTCATGCTTGTCCTGTATCACCCATAGAAGACACATGGACCTAAAGAGAAAAACTTTTGAGATACCTCAGTGGCTCCAGACACGACGGGAAAGGGCCAAGCATCTCCCTAGTGCTTCAGATGAGGTCTGGGGCAGACAAAATGCCAAACCTGAACTCTGGGGGCATCAATCATTCTCACATAAAGCTCCCAGGGCCCTAGACCAACCTGTTCTCAACCTGTGGGTCATGAACCCCATTGGGTTGAGTGACCCTATTGTAGGCATCACCTAAGACTATCAGAAATATCAGGTATTTACATTATGATTCATAACAATAGCAAAATTACAGTTATGAAGTAGCAACAAATACAACTTTATGGTTGAGGGTCACCACAACATGAGGAACTGTGTTAAGGGGTCAGAGCATTAGGAAGGTTGAGAACCACTGCCCTAGACAGACCTGACTTTCCATAGAGACAGCTACAGACGCAGTTCTGGGTTCCATTGACCAGCAGGAGAATTGTCCTCCACTGAGGCACTCTGTCCCACTGTCTGAACCTGAGTTCCAGAACCTTCAAAGCTGCCCACAGGATTGCCCACACCAGGTCCATCCTGATCCCTGCTCCTCTCTTCCCGACAGCTCTTGCCGGGGAGTCTTGACAACCCGGGTCACTTAAGGCTGAGAAGATTTGGCCCTGCACTGTCATTGGCACCGAGCTGTAGAAAATCGCCACGCCTAAGTTTTGGAATGCACAAACTTGTGCCCAGGAGTTGTGCCGAGATGGCTTTCAAGGGAGATCACCATCTTCCAACTGGCCTCCGAAAAAAGATAAATAATAAATAAACCAGCTATTTTCCTTTAAAACTGGCACAGTTGTCAGCCACGGTCGGCTGGCTGGTGGCAACTGGTGCTAGGCTGGGCCACTCTTCAGCCATGATTTATTTGCTGTTTCGTTGAAAGTCCACCTCTCTGGCAGGCAGGCCAAAGAGCCTTAACCCCATGGCTGTACTTGAGTTGGAAAGCATGGGCAGCTCCCAGGTGAGCATATGGATCTCAACTTTTGCTCCTTGTTTCTTGTTCCTAGAGGCTTACCCTGTAGGTAATGGAGCAGTCAAGCAAAGAGATGGCAGAGAGCCTTGAGGAGCCACAGAAGGAGGACATGGGAGGAAGGGTGGGGAGTGCCCACACTCCTTGGCTCTCACATCCCGCAGCCTGCACGCGGGGCAGCAAGCCCAGGTGTGTTCAGGCCAAGTGTGAGATATCTGAGCTGACCTGGCCACACTCAAGGAGGTGGAGGTCTCCGTCTTGTGACTCACCCTGTCCCCTGCCAGCCCCAGCTGGCCTTCCTTTCATCAGGGTCCTTGCCACATGACTCAGAGGCAGCAGCTTGGCTGATGCAGAGCCTCCCTCTGAGATGGCAAACAGGGAGCACTACGTGCGCGCTGCCTTTAGGATGAAGCCCTCCCTGGTCCCCCAACTGCTCACTGCATACAGCCAGCTCTCCCTGACAGGGCAGGGTGACTATGTCCTTCAGGACACTGGAAACTCTCAAGATCCAGACTCAGGAGTCAGGCCAGTTTCTCCCTCTCATCCAGCTGGACACCCCTCCGTATGTACAGCTCTCATCCCAGGCTCTCTCAGAGCCCATGCGTCACAGATGTAATGGCATGATTCTCCCCATAAGCACACATGGGTTAGGACTGGACTGCTGGAAAGTGGGACAGGTGTGGGCAGGGTCCACTGTCTGGATGTCATAGAGTCTTTATGCCAGCCTGGCTATCATAAGAGGAGAAGGGGTAGGGGCAGAGACTAGTAGGCTCCGTCTTGGGTTCTAGGATTATTCCATAGCACTCCTGGGAAAACTGAGGCTCAAATGAAACCAGGGCCTTCTCCAATGACTCTAAACTTCATGTGACCATAGAAAGTCAAGCTCTTGAGATATTACTACTGGGACTGGGGAGATAGCTCAGAAGTTGAGAGCACATGCTGCTCTTGCAGAGGACCTGAGTTGATTTTCAAGCTTCTATGTTGGGTAACTCATAATCACCTGTAACGCTAGCCCCAGGGGATCTAACGCCCTCTTTTGGCTTCTTTCAGCACATGCCCCTATGTGCACAAACTCACACACAGATACATGCATCTAGACTAAGTTTTTTAAAAAGTCTTTGTAAAAAAAAATTATTACTACAGAATACAAAACTGTGGAATTATTCAAGAGACAGACATGTGAGAATTTGGAAAAAAAATTAGAGATTTAGAAATAAACACACAGGAATGGCCAATTTTAGTTCAAATGTAGAGGCCGTTCAAAGAAGAAAGAATTGTCCTCCAACAAGTAGCGATGGAACAGTGGGATACACAGTGCCTTCAAGTGCAAAGTGTGACCTAAGCCCGAAGCCTAAATCTATAAAACTACTAGAAGAAAATGTATTGGGGAATCTCGCATATGACACCCAAAATATAGTTAATAAGAGGATAAATAGATTGGATTGTGTGACACTTTAGTTTGTCAACTTGATTAGCCAAGTCCTAAGGTGTACCTTAGGGGTGTCCATGAAGGTGTATCCAGAAGAATTAGCTAAGGGCAGAAGATGAGTCTTGGATAGGGGTACTGCCATTCCCAGAGTTAGGGTCCTGGCCTGAATAAAAAGGGAAAGGTGGGGACGAATAAGCACTGAAATTCCTTTTTCTCTGTTCCATGATCTGCTCAGAACTGAGCAAGCTCCACACAGCCCTGCTGCCATGCCTTACCCACCATGATGAATAGCACCCTAAAACTAAAGCCAGTTAAGCACATCTCCCAAGAAGCTGCTGCTAGCCCACAATGACAAAAAGTAGCACCCACTGCACCAGCGTTAATTCTTCTCTAGGAAAGAGACAGTAATAATTCAGAAAAGTGCATGTAGGGAGCTGGAGAGATGCCTCAGGAGCAAGACACAAGCCATGCAAGCATGAGGACTGAGTTCAGATCCCCAGCACCCACAGAAATGCCAAGTAGTCACGTGACTTGCTCATAATCCCAGCACACGAGTGGCAGAGACGGAAAAGTTAGAATAATTGAATCAGTGAACTCTGGGTTCACCTCAACAAATCAGGTAGAGGTGATCAAGGAAGACTTTTGACATTACCCTCTGGCCTCTACATGTGCAAGCATGTTCACACGCATGCACGCATGCAAGCACACATACACTTGCACATATGCACACATAAATGTAGGCACATACACACACCCACATACACGCACACACACATGAAATATTAAAATTTTTAAAGTGCTTTTTGGAAGAAAATATTTGATAACCACACATATAGTTTTTAAGAAATTCCTGTATCTTAAAATGTGTAAAGAAGTCTTAAAGCTCAAGAAATATGTGAAAATATGTAGAGAGATGTGAACAGAGGCACTTCATCAGGAGAAGCTGTCTGGATGGCCATCAGCACAGACAAGACATCCAACGAAGGCGCACAAGAAGCCCAACATGAATCCAGTTTCATTCTTTTACATATGTATATCAGATTTTCCTAGCATAAAATGACCACAATGAAAGAAAAATTGATGATAAAGTGATGAACAGAGTGTAAGATGTATAGAGCCCTTGTCTGATCCTACTTGGAATGCAAAAAAAAAAATTGCTGTTGTTGGTGGTGAGATAAATGGTCACGATATTGCCCAAGTTGACCTTAAACTCAAGGTAATCCTTCTGCTTCAGCCTCCTGAGTGCCATGTTTACAAGCATGCATTGCAAATTTTATAGTCACTCTGAGAATAAAATAATATAAAAATATTATAATAGTATAAAAATATAAAATAAATAAAACTTTAAGTAAACAGTATATACCATAGCAATGTACCTTCCAGAGATTTATCTGAGAGAACTGAAATTTCATATTCGTATGCAAACCCGTCAATGGAAAGGGCTTTATTTATAATCATCACCAGCTGAAAACAGCGCTACCATTTCACCAGCAGATGCACAAACTCAGGGCTATCTGCCAAACGAACTCCTGAAACCATCCTCTGATACAGGGAGCAGTCTCCTGAAACAACTAACAATATATGTGCTCCACATGGGAGAGGCAGGCATCCAGTGAGTGAACGGCAATTCCACAAAGCATGAAAACACTCTTGACAAATACAAACTAACTGAGTTTTAACAGGATGCGTGCAATCTATAAGACACCATCAGAAAACCCAAAGTACAAATCGTGGGAATCTAAGAATTTTGTGCCTTCAGCAAAACCATTGTAGAAAACTCCCTGATTTCCATCCATTTGTATGCAAACTTCAAGAAGTCATTGTTTTTTACTGCTGAGTAGTACTCTAATATATATATATTCCATACTTTCTTAATCCATTCTTCCATTGAAGGGCATCTAGGTTGTTTCCAGGTTCTGGCTATTACAAACAGTGCTGCTATGAACATAGTTGAGCATATACCTTTGTTGTATGATAGGGCCTCTCTTGGGTATATTCCCAAGAGTGGTATTGGTCCTTGGACTTCCCACAGGTCAGGGAACCCTAATTGCTCTTTGGGCTGATGAGGGAGGGGGACTTGATCAGCGGAGGGGGACTTGATGGGGGGAGGAGGGAAATGGGAGGCAGTGGCGGGGAGGAGGCAGAAATCTTTAATAAATAAATAAATTAAAAAAAAAGAAAACTCCCTGAATCTAGGGAAATAGATGGCCATTCAGGTAGAGGAGGCTTTTAGACAGACAGGATCAGAAAAGAACCTTCTTGTATCATAGAATTAAAATGATAGATATACAGAACAAAGAATTCTACAAAAGAGAAATACCAACTTACAAGTAAAGAAAATCTATCAGAATAATCAGATAGTTCTCAACAGAAACTAAAAGCTACAGGGGCATGGAACAATGCCAACCCAGATTATTCAGAAAAGCTGCTAAGTACAAACTAAAGGAATTTATGGCCACTAAGCCAGAACTGCGGCATATATTTGAAGGACTTCACACAGAAAAGGAAGAGAGACACATCCATGAGGCTACAAGAAAGAATAAGCCGCACTAGAACAGTAAAGAAACTGGAGATTAGCCGGGCTGTGGTGGTGCACGCCTTTAATCCCAGCACTGGGGAGTCTGAGGCAGGCGGATCTCTGTGAGTTCGAGGCCAGCCTGGTCTACAGAGCTAGTTCCAGGACAGGAACCAAAAGCTACAGAGAAACCCTGTCTCGAAAATCCAAAAAAAAAAAAAAAAAAAAAAAAAGAGGAGATTAGGAGAGTAGCAGACACTATAAAGTCAACAAAATAACATGAATCAATACACACTTTTCCATAATTATTACGAATATTAATATTTTCAATTTCCCAATAAAAATACATGGACTAAAAGACTGGATTAAAATATAGGATCTATATACTTGTTGACTACAGTAAAACCACCACACTAGGAAACACAAAGTCTTGGGGTAAAAAAAAAAAATGGAGAAAGATCCCTCAGGCTAAGGGAAATAAAAAAAAAATAGGTGTGGAAATCCCAATTTCTGTCAAAATAGACTTTAAATTATCAATAGCAGAAAGAAATAAAACCACTACATAGTGAGGAATGAAACAGTTCCCCTTGAAGATACCATATCTCTAAACATTTATGCATCAAACGCCAGCACACCCAATTTCATAAACCTAACGCTCCTGGATAAAAAGCAAAGACCGAGCTCAGCAGAATGCATGATAAACGATGGCCGTAGCCCACTCGGGTGAATATACAGTCCACACAGACCAAACAAACAAAGATAGAAACATCAGAGCCGAACAATACCATAGCTCAAACGTTCTTAATAGGCATCTACAAAACATCCACACAAACGTTGCAAAATCACGTTGCTCACCGCTACATTATAGAACAGAAAGCAACTATTTACAAATTGAAATGATTTCCTGTATTCTGTTTGATCACAATGGAATAAAATTAGTAACCAACAAGAGAAACTACAGGATCTCCACAAACTCAGGGGGGTTGAACGACACGCAGCCTGCAGCTGAACGATGAACGGGTCATTGAAGAAACCAGGAGGGAAACTAAAGAATTCCTGGAATTGAGTGAAAATGAAACCACAGCATACCAGAGCTGTGGAATACAATGAAAGCGGTTCTAAAAGGGAAGTTCATAGCTATAAATACTGACTTAAGAAATAGAGAAATTTGAAATAAATAATTTAATGACTCACCTCACGGTCTTATAAAAACAAGAACACATCAAAATACAGATCAAGATCAGGTCAGGGATTAAGGAGGTGAAAAACACAGAATTGGCGACCCAAAAAGTTGGTTCTTTAGAACGACAAGCACAATTAATAAATCCTTGTCCAAACTAACAACTTTAAGTCAGAGCAAGAAAAGCTCATCAGAGCACAGAGAGGTGGAAAGGGAGCCGCTGCCTCAGGCACCAGTGCAATTCAGAGGACAATCAGGGCATACTGGCTAGCCTAGATTCTAATAGGGTAAAAAATATAGAAGAAATGGGTCAATTTCTAGACATTTATGATCTATCAAAATGCTATCAAGAGAATGTAAACAAACAGACTTAAAAGAAACAAGATTAAAGCAGCAATGAAATGTCTCCCGAATCAAAGAGCCCAGACCTAGATGGATTCACAGTAGAATCTGAGCAGGTCTTTCAAGACCCCACCACCAATGCTTCCCAACATATCCCATGTAATAGAAAGACAAGCTCTGCCAAATTCATTTTACAAAGCCAACACTTATTCCCAAAACCAGACAGGAACAAAATATAGAAATAAAATTATAGGCTGATGAAAATGCATGCTAAAAATCTAAATAAAATGTTTGCAAAGTGAATTCAACTGCAAATTAAAAAGATTATTCCCCATAACAAATAAATACCATTTACTGGGCCTTGCAGGGGGAGTTCAACATGTGCAAATCAGTAAATTAAAGGGAAGAATGAAAGAGAAAGGTTTAAATGGTGTGTTTAAATACAGTTATCATATAACAGGGGCAATACAGAGCATCAGCTATCAAATAGAAAATCCTGGTGTTAGATATGGGTTACCATCCCTTGAGTTGCTGGCTAGTGAGATACCATAGATCCATTGCTCCAAAAGCATTCCAGGCTAGTTACCCTCAAGAAGTTTATGAGATCATGTACTTGAGGACATGCAGAAGTGAATCTGGTACCTTCATGGAAGTCTCATTCTTGCTGGCCAGCTTTCATGGTGCTGGAAGGTTCTCTGCATCTAATGGGGGTTACACCAATAGTCTTACCCAGCTGTGAGTCCTGGGAGCTTCATAAGCCATAGTGTTGTAATGTCATAGGAACAACCAATCTCTTCCTGATTGGGTTGAAAGCCCATTATGCCACAAGATGGAACTCAAGCCTGGTACCGCTACCTGGGCCAAAAATCATGGTTGGTGAGGTCATGACCCTAGGCAAGAACCTAAAAATAGTACCCTGCTAAGTGGACATAGTGGTAAACTATTGCCTAAGTTTTTATCTTTATGCCTATAATTGGTGCGTCTTTTAACCTTTATCAGAGAAGTTTATATTTTGTTTTTACAATAAATGATAATTAATACAACTGATCCAAGTACTCAGTATAAGAGACTCTGGAGACTCAGATTGACATCACACCCCACCCCTTCAAGGCTCAGAATCATCAAGGAAGCAGTGGGCAGATAGATTCTGAGAGCCCATGGTAGTGGCTGTCTACACCGAAACAATGCTTGCCAGACATGACAAGCCTATTGCACATATAAACTCACAGCAGCTGCAATTGCACGCACAATATGAAGCCAAACAAAGGTCCAGCATGGGTAGGAGATGGACTCATGAAGTCCTACCTCAGCTGAGACACTATTGGCAACTGAGGGCTCCTGGGGGAAAGAAAGCCAGCGTCTTCAGGGCTGTGCTCCAGGAACTGGTCCTATACTCATGTGCGTACTGGCAGCACTAAGTCAACTCAGTGTTTGTTTTGTCTTTTAAAGGTCACAGAAGCTGGGAAGGACAAGTCGTGGGGGTATAAGGAAGGAATTGTGCGCAGAGGATGGAAGTACATTGTAGTACGATTATTAAAAACCCAGAGACAAATATCGAGGTTTAACCTGAAGGTCAGAAAAGCAAAACAGCCAGCCACTGCCTCTTACCTCTACCTCAGTCTGAAATGGTGATCTGCCTCTGGGAATCTCAGAATGAGACTGTCTGAGAGCTGTCCCCTCACATTTTATATTCCTCTCTAGTGCTGGAATTAAAGGTGTGTATCACTACCGTTTGGTTTCTATGGCAAACTAGTGCGGCCGCTGGGATTAAAGTGTGTGCAACCACTGCCTGGTCTGTAAGGCTGACCAGTGGGCCTCCTTTACTCTCTGATCTTCAGGCAAGTTTTATTTATTAAAATACAAGTGAAATATCACTGCAATGTATTTGAGCAAAATATATTGTATATATGTATGGAATTCACAAACAGTAAAACTGGAGAAAAATTCCAATGGCATGCTACACAGAAGTGGAAAAAAATCCCCAAATAATATGGAAACATAAAGAACTAAGAATAATAAGAGTGATCCTGGACCAAAAAAAATATTGCCAGAGATCTCACAATATAGATTTCAAATCACACTACAGAGCCATAGTGACAAAACAAGCAAGACTTTTATTTGCATAAAAATAGAAACAGCCTCACAGACTGTGATAGAGCACCCAGGGGTAAACTCACACAGCGATAGCTGCCTAGCCTTTGACAAAGAGGCCAAAAGCATACATTGGAGAAAAGGCAGCATCTCTAACAAGTGGTGCTGAGGCTGGCCTGGATTCGGATCCCCATCTTTCCCCCTGTGAGTAGGTCAGCTGAGAGTAGAACAAAGACCCTAATGCAAGACTGGAAATTGTTAGGGAAAACACTTCTGGAAACAAGCCTGCTCGAGGACTCGCCCGGATGTGATTGCACAGAGTCACAAAGCTCTGTGTAGAAGAGAGGATGGTTGAGGAAAGGGACAGCTGAAGAGAAGTCATGTGACACCCATCTGATGGGGCATTTCCATGGAATTAAACCCGAGCATCAAAATCCTGAGCGATCTAACCAACAGACAGGAAAACAGTAGAGCATTCTCAAACACCAGGGACACAGAACCAGTAAGCATATGAGAAAGAGTCCATCATCCTTGGCTTCAGGGAAATGTGAATTACAGTTACAGTAAGAGTTCCCCCTGAAGAAAGAGTGTCCTTGTGAAAAGAAACAGCAACAAAGGCTGGAGAGGGTGTGGGGAGAAGGAATCTTTCCGTCCTGTTGAGAGAGCTGTAAACCAATCTGGCCTCTGCCTAAATCTGTATGGAGGGTCCTCAAAACCGAAACAGCAGCAACCAAACAACAACTTAAATTAGAGCTAGCATACGGCATAGTCATATCACATCTGGGTATATATCCAACAGGCTTTAAGATGGCATGTCGCCGAAGTACCTGCACATTCGTGGTGATGGCCTTACTGTTTACAGTATTCAGGCTGTGAACCCTTCTAGGTGTCCATCAGCAGATCCAAGGATAAGAAGCTGTATATGTATGTGAAATAGAGTTATATTCAATCATAAAGAAAATGAAATTATGTCATTTGATGGAAGACAGTTGTCAGACAGATAAATGTCATATATTTTTTCTTCTTCTTGGGCCCTAGAATTCTTTATAGATATATAAACTGTATATATTATATGATATGGGAATGGAGGCGAGACGGAGGAAGTCAGCGGAAGACACGAGACAGAGGAACCAATGGAGAGGACTGGCATGGCGCATGTGGGAACGTTCTACATGGGAACCCAACACAACGAATATACTAAAAAACACTCACTCACAAAGAGTAGGATTCGAGCACTCTTAGAAATCTGGAAATAATTCACAGGCATAGAACGAGACGAACAGCACCTACTAAGAAAAAAAATAATTGAACTTTGATGATCCCAGGGAGCCCGTGGATTCTCACCTGGGGCCATTCTGTCCAGGTCAGACAGGTCCAGCTGTCATGAGAAGCCTCCCAGCCAGCAGAAGATGTGTTTTTCAGAGCTCCACAGACTAGATGTCCACCCAAAGGTCACATCATACATACAATTGCACAGACAATTTTGCCAATTAAAAAAATCTTAAAGGCTCAGAAAACAATCGGCAGCTTGACCTCCCTAGAAGTTCCTAGCCAATCCATTCCTCTGGTATTGCTAATGTTGGATTTAGCTGCAAACTCAGTGCTATGAACACTGTCTCCTGCCCAGACGGTAAACAACGTGATCTGCTGGTGGGTTTGCTTGCTGAAGGTTGGGATTTTACTTGGTACTTTCAAGACCTTAGCTGAAAACTGAAAAGCAAGACTGTGAGGGTGGGACAATCGCCGATAATGTTGAGGAGTGCTGACCTATCTGCCAGGACCCAGGACACTGTGCACCTGCAGAGCTCTGTGTAGCCCAGGAAGGACCTAGGACAGCAGAGGGCTGTCACTGTTGATCGTGAAACTCTGCACAAGGGAAGGGAGAGCTAGGAAGGATTTTTAATTTCCTGAAGTTTGAAGATTCTGCACACACACACACACACACACAAAACACAGGTGTACACACACACATGCACAAATGCAGGCATACATACACAGACACACACACAAACACAAATGCAGGCATACATACACAGACACACATACACAAAACACAGGCATACACACAGACACACACACATGCACAAATGCAGGCATACATACACACACATACACAAATGCAGGCATACATACATTGACATACACACATACACAAAAGGCAGGCATACATACACAAACAGACACACACACACATACACAAAGCGCAGGCATACATACACACAGACACACACAAACATACACAAAATGCAGGCATACATACACACAGACACACAAACATCTACATACAGAGACACACGCACACAAACATATGCAAAATGCAGTCATACATACAGACACAGACATGCACACATACAGATATACACAGACACACATACACACAAACATACCCAAAACACAGGCATACATACACACACATAATATACACTTGCAGATATACACACATACAGATATACAGACACATGCACACACAAACATACACAAAATGCAGGCGTACATACACAGACACAGACATACACACATACAGATATATACACAGACACACACACTCACAAACACAGAGACACACAGACAGACAGACACACAGCCAGACACATACAAACTTGCGCTATAGGTAATTAAGGAAATCTTTTGACTGAGCAAAAGCTGAGCACAAAATTATATTGACACAGGACTGAACCCTAGGAAGCCAGGCTAAAACCACAAACAAAGTGTATTGTGGTTGTTGTTGTTGTTTTTAAAGTGAACAGAGCTGCTGGCTGCACACTACAAGAAAAGAGTTAGCTCGCGAAAGCCACTGCAGCCAAGCACAACCTTTCAAAACAAGTCAGAAATAAAAACAAAAGCAAGCAAACACAAAACCTAACAGCCACAGCCTTGAAGGTAAGGGTGAGTGACCAAGTAAATATTTGTTTTCTAAGGTCTATGTTGAGGACCAGCCTCGACAAAAATACCTTTTGCATGGGGATTTAGAAATATTAGTAAAGAATATGAAGAAACAAATAAAAATAATAAAACAGAAATATAGAATAGTATTGGGAGGGAGTTCCAGGGAGTACTGGAATTATCCCGTGTTTAATTTCCAATTCCTTAAAATACCCCCTGACCACAAGAGGTAGGAGAAAGACAAAAGACTGCGTCAACACACTACAAGGAAATGAATAGAGCAGCTGAAGGTCGCGGGCTACATCCACAGTTAAACATTCTGTTGCTAGAACAGAACAAAACAAGTCACACTCACACCCTAGACCAAAATATTCTATAGGCAAACCACTCCCTGGGTGGGATCCGAAGTTATCTCCTTAAAGGAACTGGAGCTTAGTTGGATCCTTAGACTTTGGTTTTGGGATAGAAACATATCTACTACTCTATTCCTGAAATACAAAGTCTGGCTATTAGCCACACCTGTTGACAATACCCTTGAGAGAGCAGAATTCCACTCTCTAGCTCTTTTGTGATAACCAGCTTCGGGGCCACCCAGATTGGTTCGTTAGCATTTATGGGGCACACTACCTTCCTACTCAGTGCCTTTCTTCTTTAGACATTTCTATGTGGTCTGTTAGCAGGTAATTTTGTGGGATTGTCTCTCTATAAATTGGACTGTTAGAACCAAGAGTGAATGTTATCGCTCTAAGGCCTCCTGGCATGGGGGAATAGAAAGGTCATTCAATCACCCTGAAGGAGAAGCTGCTGAGGTGTTTGGGGGAATGAGTTCCATTTTGAAGTGAGAATCATGGCTTCACAAGGTTTTTACAGATATGACAGTGATTTTTTCAAAAGACAAGTGTTCCTGTAGCTCTACAAAACAGGTTATTCCATGTAGACATGTGTGTATACACTTCCCGTGGATCTGCCTATTGGTCTATCAGCTCAACATTTACTGTATAGTCTTGTGGGCTCCAACACTGTCTCATTGTGTATGTTGTTATATTTTGATAAAAACTAGACCGGTGGGGGCCCAAAAATGTGAGCCTATTTCCACGTTGACCAAATTCAGCATTGTTTAGTAACTTTATCTAATGGCTTGAATCAGGTCTTTCCCCTTGGATGCCACCTATTCCAGAGTGCTGCTTTGTCAGGTTCTAGCTGCTCTTTTTGTGATTTTGATATGCATATTATTGTTGCCTTTGCCTATGAAATTTTCCAACTATGCCTATAAAAACTAGAAGCCTTGTGGCAATCACCCCTTCTTCTTCCTCCTCCTCCTCCTACTCTTCCTTCTTTTCCTCCTCGCTGCTTCTTCATGCAAAGGAATAAAGAACATGTAGTGGTAACATACTTGAGTTGATTGTTTTACCCTCCAATCTTCTCTTGCCATAGACATCCTATTCTAAGCCCTGAGGGGTACTGAGGCTGGTACTCAAGGCCCCCCAGTAAGACAAGGAAATGTAGTTTCCATATAGGAAAACAGACACCCACAGATGTCCCTAAAATCAGATGTTGAGTTTGGGAGACAAAGAATTTAAATCAGTTATTAGATAGTAATAAAAAATCTCAACAAACTATTCTTAAAGAGCTAAATAAATGCTGGGAGTAGTTCAGTGGTAGCCAGCCTCCTCAGCATGTGGGACACTCTGGGCTCAACACCCAACACCATAAAAAACCAACTAGACATGACCATAATGAGACAGGCAAACTGGAGGGGAAAGTAGCGATTCTGTAGTTCAGAGAATAATACGTATGGCCAAACAAAACACCACTGGAGAACATTAACAACAAATTTGAACCCATATGAGGAAGAATCAGACATCAAACATTTTTAAAGGTTTAATACTGAAAGTCAGAGGCCACGCCTCCCGACACCCACTCCCCAGTTCCCTGCCTCCATGTACCAACTATGCTCCACCTATATTGTCAGAGGTCATACTTGCTTCTCAGATCCCCCTGACCTGATGTACCACGTGGGCCCTGTCTGTGAAATCAGAGGTCATGTGACTCCAGTGCCTGTCTTTGTCCCTCCCACTTCTCCATAAAGATCCATGGTGTCAGAAGCTGCATACCACCCAGCCAAGTAAGAACCCCCAGGACTACCCCATCTATGAGTTAGCACCAAGTATTTCCATGGCTGAGCTTCAAGTAACATTTGGCAGAAGCAAAGGCAGCTAAGGGGAAGGAATATCAAACATCAATGCAAATGCTCACTCACAGCAAATAAAAAAGGACTCAACCAATGAACCAGCTTCAGATGCAAGAATCCCAAGGCAAAAACAGAAGGCACAGGAAAAGTCAGAATGCCATGCCTCCTCCAAGGATTTCCAGTCTCACAGCGATGGCTCCCAAATGGGAGCAAATTAGATGAAATTATAAACAAAGAACTCAAATGAACAATCACACATATATTCAGAGACTTGAAAGAGTAACAAACCCTTGAATAAATTCCAAGAGAACACAAACAAACAGCTGAGTGAAACAAGAAAATAATTTCAGGATATGAAAATAGGATTCAATAAAGAGAAATACTGATGAAAACCCAAGCTGGAAGGATGCAGGAAATGAAGATTTCGGTCTATGGAATAAAAAGCTCAGCAGAAGCATTCGTCACAGACCCGAGCATGTGGAGGCTTGAATATCAGGGCTGGAGATAGGGGAGGGAATTCATCCAGTCAAGGTCAAAGATAAATTTTAAACAACATAGGAATGGAAGAAGCAAAGTCTTTGGGACACCATGAAAAAAAAAAACAAAACTCTAAGTTAGGGGAACAGAAGGATAAAAATCCCATGCCAAAGACATAGAAAATATTTTCAATAAAATTATAGAAGAAAAATTCCAAAATCTAGGTAAAGAGAGTGGCCCACACCAGTCAAAGAGACATACAAACCACTCAATAGGGCTGGGAAAGAAGCCCACACATCATATTAGACTTAAAACCGCAGCTGTGCAAGGGGAGAAATACTGAACACTGTAAGAGATGGCCCAAGTTACATAGAGGGCAGGCCTCGCAGAGAGACAGTTAACTTTTTAATGGAAACGTAAAAGCCAGAGAATTTCTAGCTGCCGACCCAGGCTAATGCATCTGGCAAAATTATCTGTTGTAATTGAAGAAGAAAGAAAAGCTTTTCATGATAAGAGCAGGTTAAAGGAATTTATGACCACCAAGCCAGCTCTGAAGAGGATACTGGAAGGGATACTTGGGACTGAATAAGAGGATAACACATCTAAGAGGCTACAGGGGCAAGGAGAAATGATAGCTGGTGTATTAGCAAGTCACTAAAGGCTAAAGAGTCAACCAAGTGGTTGGAGTTAGTACAAAACTAATATCCCTGAATAGTAATGGTCTTAATTGCCCAGTCAAAGGACATAGGTCGGCAGACTGGACCAGGAAATAGCATCTTTCTTTGCACTGCCTCTGAGATATATACCTCACCATCAAGGATGGATACTGTTACAGTGAAAGGATGGAAAATAGTATTCTGAGCAAACAGAAGCAGGAGATAAGCAGGCATCGTTGCTCTAATGTAATACACAATTGGCTTCAAACTCAGACTACTGAGAAGAGATGAATATGGTCACTTCCTGCTTACTAAAGAACAACACAGCAAGATGTTATAATGTTAAACATACATGCTCACAGGTAAAATAGATTTCACAAAACAAAGGCTATTAGCTTTAGTCACAGGTGAAATCCATACAGTAATTGTGGTGACTTCAAAATCCCACTCTCACCATCAGACATATCCTAAAGAAAAAGAGAAAGAGAGAAACATACAGTTAGATAGGGTCATAGATCAGAGGGACCTACCAGACATTGATAGAGCGTTCCATCCACCAATACAGAATACACATGCTTCTCAGCAATCCCTGGAATTTCTCTAACATGGAACACATACCGGGAAAGAAACAAGTCTCACTAAATTTAGGAAGGTGGGAACAACTTCTTGCATTCTATGCGCAAGCCTCAGTGTGGTGGAGTAAAGGCTGAAGTCAACAGTAAGAGGGATAACAGAAAACACGCAGCATGTCTGAGTGTATGCGTCCATGCTATGGCATGTGTGTGGTGGTCAGAAGATAGTCTGCAGGCTTAGAGGCAAAAGCCTTTACTTCCTGAACTTTATGTTCCTCTCTCCAGTGTAGAGTAAACCATTGAATGGTGACTATCACTGAAGAAATAAACAAGAAATAAAATTTATAGACATTACTGAAAATAAAAACACAACATACCAAAGTTTATAAGCTAAAAATAAACCATTCACTCTTGAGAGAGAAGTTCATAGCTCTAAGTGCCTACATTTAAACATTTAGAACCCCAAATAAATAATTTAATGGTGTATGCTAGGGCCTTGGAAAACTATGAGTAAACCAAACTCGAAAGCAGTAGACAAAAAAAAAAAAAAAAAAAAACAACCCTGAAATGAAGGCAGAAGTTAATGAAATAGACACAAAAAATTATAAAGAGAATAAGTGAAATGAAGAATTAGTTCTTTCAAAAAATAAATAATATTGAAGAACTCTTATCCAGATTAACAAAAAGAAGAGAAGACCGAAATTACCAAAACAAAGGCAAGAAGAAGACATTACAGCAGACCCCAAGGGAATCCTGAAAATCATGGCATACCTTAAAAAGATACATTCTACTAAATTGGAAATTTTAAACTAAATAAATTTCTAGATGCACATGATCAATCAAAGTTAATACAAGATAAAATCATTTTAACAGATTTGTGGTAAGCAATGGTATTGAAACAAAAATTAAAAACTTCCCCTGAAAGCTTTTATCCTACTTAGCCAAACTCCAGGCCTCGATGGCTTCACTGCAAAATTCTCCCAGACCTTCATAGAGGAACCAGTCCAATATTTCTCAAATTATTCCACTAAGTAGAGAAGGAAGTACCACTTCCAAATGCTTTTTATAAGTGGTAGTATTATCCTAATACCAAAACTAGAAAAAGACATATCAACGCAAAAGAATATCATAGACCGATCTCCATGGTGAATATAGACACAAAAAGTTTCAATAAACCCCTGGACATCTGAATTTAAAAGCATGAAGATCACTCAGCATGGTCAAGTTGGCTTCATTCCAAGCTTACAGGGATGCGTCAACATAGGAAATCAATAAGTGTAAACCATCCCATAAATGGACCAGAGCCCAGAAGTCACATGATCAACTCTGCTGATGCAGAGAAGGCCTTTGAGAAAATCAACATCCTCGCACGAGAGAAGCACTGTCGATACGAGGTATGAAAGAATAGATGGCCGTGTAGTAAAGGCCATCCCAAACTCACGCCCAACAACATAGTAAAGCATTTCTCACAAGAGCAAGGAAAAGATAAGCTGTCTGCTATCTCCACTTCCTCCACTTCTATTCAACATAATGATGCTAGCTTGTGTCAAGTTGACACTCAAAACCAACCGGTACACTTGCTGGTTCCTCTTTGAAGTTCTAGCAGTATTCTGAAGGGAATCCCACTGAACCCAGAGTTTTTAGTTAGCAGATTCAGTATGATCATTTCAATGTCATTGCTCGTTATAGAACTATTGGATTGTTTATCCCATCGCTTTAAATTTTTGTATGCTGTAAATACGCAGAAATCTGTCAGATTGCTCTAAGTTTTCCAATTTAGTGGTTCTCGGTTTCATTGATATCTTTTCTAATGTTTCTCTCTCATTATCTCTAATTTTATTCATTTGTATTTTCTCTCTTTCTTTTGGTTGATCCAGCTAAGAATTTGTTAATTTTGCTTATCTTTTCAAAGACTCAACCCATCCCGCTCCATGGCTGCTGTGACTAGAGCGGCGGGGAACATGGGTGCACTACACATGTCTGGGGTGTTAGGGGCTCCTTTGAGCATCTCTATGGGAGAGGCACAGCTGGACCACCTGGAGCTCATTGTTCTGTGTTTTGAAAAACCTCCACACTGACATCAAGAATGACTGCAGGAGCTGATGGCCACTTCAAGAGTGGGTTAGCCTCCCCCTTTTCCCACGCCCTCACTAGAACTGTAGTTCCTTTCCTTTCCTTTCCTTTCCTTTCCTTTCCTTTCCTTTCCTTTCCTTTCCTTTCCTTTCCTTTCCTCTTTCTTTCTTTCTTTCTTCCTAGTTTTTTCCCCTCAAAATAACATTTTTATTAGTTCTCTTGAAATTTCACATCATGCACCTGATCGCCCTCACTTCCCAGTCCTTCCATGTCTGCTCCTCAACCCTTGTGACTACCCCTGCGAACAAACAAACAAAAAACATTAAATAAAAATGAGAATAAAAATAAGGAAAACAAAACAAAAGTTTAATTTGCGTTATATTATGCTCTCAGTGGTCTGCTCCTTAAATAGAACTGAGTCCTTCCTCTCCTCACCACCCCCTGCATCAGTTGTGAAGAGCCACACTTCAGCGTGTCCATCACACTTTCTAAGAGTTCTCTTTGATGGCTTTCTGTCTAGGTTGTTACTGGTATTGTTTGTGGGAGGTTTGGGGGTAGAGATTGTCACACAAGCCTTCCATGTGCCTCCCTCTCAATGGTGCATCTGTGGTCATCCATGTCACAGCAAAAGTGGCTTCCTTGCTCTTCACAGTCAGCAGGAGCATGGATCATAGGCTCTCACATGGTTTCTGGAGACAGTACAGACCGTGAACATGGCCCCTAGTTACAGTAGGACTATAGATCCAGACAAAGTCCTCAGAGAAGCCCAGACCACAGACACCAACATGGCCTCAGACTGAAGCACAGGCTACAGACACCCACATGGCCTTGGTGGCAAAATGAGCCAAGGACATCACCATAGACCCCAGTTGCAGCAGAACCACAGATCCAGACATGGCCTCAACAATAACTGGACATCACCATGTCCTTAGGTAGCAGAGCAGGCCACACCAATACAGCCCCTGCTGCAGCATGGTCAGCAGGTATCGGGGCATCAACATGGCCTTTGGTGAAACTCGGACATCAAAACAGACCTTGGCTGCGGTAGGCTCTCAGACCTAGACACGGCCCTTGGTGGCAGCACAGGTCACAGTATCAAGCAAAGATCTCATGTGGCTACACAGACCACTTATGTAAGCATGGCTCCCCAAGGCAGCAAAACCTGAGGACATCACCAAAGTTTCAGTCAGTAGCACAGATGAAGTAAATCCACATGGACCTCATGCTTCATCCCTGCCTGAGGCAGCTGCATGGACCACATTCACCAACATGGCCTCCAGTTGCATCACAGACCACGGTGGTCCTTTGAAGAGGTCCAATCTAGAAAGTGAACTGTTCCTCATCCTGTGCCACCATTGTTTCCCAGAGCAAGCGTGATCCACAGCACGGCCATTTGTTCATGGACTGAGTCTGCATCCATCTGTGTAGGCTGCTGCACACCACCCTGCACACCCCTACTGAGTGACAACATGTTCCGCTGTCGGCCGCAGCACCCTCTCACCTGTCACGGCTGCTGTGTCTCCAGTCCCACCTCTCTCCAAGTGTACCACTCTGTTTCTCTGTCTTCCCTGCCTATTCATTACCTGTTTGTTCACTATAGCGGCACCTGGCTACCTTCCACCATGCCACCATCAGTGTGTCTTTTTATCGAGATCATTAATATCTGGAATTATTAGTGAAAGATGTCTATTAATTTCTGCCAGTTTTTAATTTCTTTGATCTTTTCTTAGACCTATTTTGATCAGTCGTCCTGGGATTGTGGCCTATTTGCTGTATCTACACTTCTTTTGATGTTGTGTCCCTTCTTTACCCTCTGTAGAGCTGAGAGCAGCATTCATGACTTTCTCGTTGTAGGGGATTCCTCTTTTTTGTCCTGCCCTTTTGGTGTTCTGTAGGCTTCTGGTACATACAGAGAGCATATTGTTCTCTATATTTGAGAACCTTTTCCTAAGGTTTTATCGAAAATATTTTCTATGCCTTTGGTGTGGTATTCTGCTTCTTCTTGCCCATAATTTCAAGATTTGGTCTTTCATGTTGTCCCAAAGTTCTTCTATGTTCTGCTCATAGCTCTTAAAGTTCACAATTAACCTTTACCGCATGCTTCAGTTCCTCTACCTGTCTACAGGCTCCAGCACTCTGCTTCACACTGTATCCTGCTGACGAGTCTAGTTTGCCTTTACTGAATTTTTAATTTCAAGCATCATTTTGGTTTGTTTTTTTTTCTCTTCAGCAATTTTATCTCCTTGTTGAATTCTATTCTCATATTTTGGATTGACTTCGTTATTTCATTCAGATCTGTGTGTTTGTTCTTTGGAGTGCATTCATGTTTTCCTTGAGTTGTTTGAGCATAGTTATAAATATTCTTTGCAACTTCTTTGTCTGGAAGTTCTTCCAAGTCATTCTCATTGGGAGCCATTACGAACGGAATGAATGCTTTTGGGAGAAGACACGCTATCTTGATTTTTGTGTTTTTTTTCTCTGTGCTGGAACTTGTATACTTAAAGTTAGTTTGTTAGTTGTGTTTTTCTTTCTTTCACTTAAATGCTATTTTTAAATTCACGTCTCCTTTCTTCTTTCAGTGGGGGCATTTACAATGTTCAAGATAGAGCTAAAATGTTTCCTCCCTATATCCATGGAACTTCCTAAATCTATGGCCTTACTCTTGGTCATCTTGACCCTCCTCCTTGGGTTTGCAACTTCAACCAAGACTTGCAGAACCCCCTGCACCTGTGGGCCTTCCTCTGTGGGTACTTAGTCGCCTCCCTTGGTCTGCAGCATCTGCCTCCAGGAGCTGAAGGCTCTCCAGCTGTGGCCATTACTCTGGATCAAGTCCTATGTCTGCCCTGGGGCTACAGCTTTCCCTGCCGCATCAATGATTTGACAGAGCTAGTTGAACTAGTTGAATACCTCTAGACTGTAACCGGGGTTTGATGCTGTCTCCACCCTGACTCCACAGTTCCCATTCTCTCACATGGCCTTGAGAATAGTCTTACAAATTTCGTAGTTCCCAGAAGCTTTCTGAGCCATAGGGAAGTACATTTCCTTTACTTTTGGGACCTTGTATGCCAGAATGCTGCTCGGTCCTCTGGCCTGGGGTGAATCTCAGGTTCTGTGCTTCTGCTATACCTGTTTTTTTTTTTTGTGCCCACATCCCAAGGCTGGTGCCTGGCTTGTAGTCGTGTTCTAGAACTGAGAAAAAAGGGAGCTTTTGAACCCGTGTGACCTTTTCACGGCCTGGCAGACCTTACTGAACAGTGGAGAAAGCACAGGCAGTGTGAGACCAGCTGGAAGCAGAGCAGGGCTGGAGGGAACTTTCCCAGCACTCTCTGGCCATTGGTCTTCCTCTGCCGATAGGCCTCCCTGGGCACACTGCATGCATACAGTCCCATGAGGCCTTGCTTACAGACCCTACAAACATTCCTGGCAATGACAATTGTGACTTGAATGAGGAATGTTCTCCACAGGCTTAGGCACATAAACACTTGGTCGTCAGTTGCTGGCACTGTTTGGGGAGGTTTAGGAGGTGCCATCGTGATGGAGGAGAACATTACAGTCTCGCCTTCTTCCCAGTTTGCTCTCTGCTTGTGTCTGCTTGAGAAGGAGATCTGTCAGTTTTTTGCTGCTGCTACTACTTTTTCTTCCTGCCATATGGACTCTTAACCCTCTCAAGCCATAAGCCTAAATAAACTCTTCCTTCTATAAGTTGCCTTGGTCATGGTGTTTTTCTCATGGCAACAGAAAAGTCACTAATACAATAGACAGGGAGGCCAATCCACTCTGTCTCCAGTTTCCTTGTCTTCACCACTGAACATCCATGCTCCCCCCCCCCACACACACACACACAGCCTTTTCCTTTGGGTCTTTAGTTCTGAACTGATCAGGGCTTTCTGCTTGGTCCAGTCTGCTCTGTGCAATCCGTCCTGCCTTCCCTCCTAGTTCACTTTACCCCACCAAGCTTGGTCTCTGTGACCCCCTTGCTATTCCCATGTTCTAACCTGTGCTCCAGCATAGCTATCCCTTTCCTTCTGCTAATCTGCTTCATCCAGACTATCCTGTTGGTCCTCCCATCCTTCTGGGTTCTGTTTTGCCTCCTGTGTGCAGCCCCATTGACAGATGCTTGGCATACAAAATTAAAGGTACTGTCTAAACATCCACCCTGCAAGCTCCTTCCCTGAGTTCCCTGCCTAGGAGCAGTTTTTCCAGCAAATGCCCACATGAACTCATCTTTGAAAAAGTCAACAACTGTAAAGGCAAAGCAGGCTTGTCTCCCTCTTGAGAGCTCCCAGATCCCCTTCTGATCAGCCTCCCATCCTCAGAAGTCTCTGTAAGACCTTAGCACATACTCACCCGGGTGCCTGCTGCCAGCTGGCATCTTGCTTCATCATGACTGGGATGTCCCAGCAGGCTATGCTGCAGCTGATTGTGAGGTTGTGAGGGGTCCTTGGATCCCCGTGCTCCTCTTCCCTTTTTCAGAAAAAGGATTCCCGGGATGGCAAGAGTGTCTCCTGCCTGCTTCAGTCTCCCATAGGGTTAGGATGGCATTAACCAGGATTCACAGCCTTTGGAGGCAGAGGTGAGGTGATCACCAAAGCCCAGGAGTTCAAGGGCAGCCTGGCTACCGTGATATCCCATCCCAATTACTGTAGTAACCGTACAGAAGCAACGGGTCCCCATATGCACACTTCAGGGCCCCAGTCCAGCACCCTAGCACCTGGCTACCATGGAATGAGGTACAGTGACCATTTGAGGAAAACTCACTGCTCTGGTTTCCATTTCCTCTGTTGTTACTAAACCTCTGTTTGAGAATCCAGAATCAACAGATTATTTGGGAGTCATTTTTCTTTGCATGTACGAACGTACTTAGACTCTCCCAAAGAGATCATTCTGGTTACCCTGCAATGATTTGTCTCTCACTTGAGGACATATTTTTACTTCCGGACGGGAAGCTGAGCTACATTTTTACTGGCTGCATACTGCTCTACTGTGTGGACACTTTGTTTTGTGCATTGGCTCTTCTGTTGAAAATTTGAAGATTTTATTTTATGCTTTGCCAAAACATGCTGTGGTGAGCAGTCCTAGCCAAATGTGCGCATTCCCCTGTGATTCTTTCTGTGGAAAGCATCGCATTCTTTACTTCTCTGTTGCTGGAATATCCCGACAGAAAGCATGGTAAGGGGGGGAGGTTGTTTGTTTGTTTGTTTTTCTTGTTTTGGGTTTTTTTTTTGTTTGTTCATTTTGGCCCGCAGTTCCAGAAGGGACATAGCCTGTCATGGCAGAAAGGCATGACAGAAGGAGCATGGGGCTGACCCCACACCCAGAGAATGGGCAGATCACATTCCTTCCCCACTGAGGAAGGAGAGAGAGAGAGAGAGAGAGAGAGAGAGAGAGAGAGAGAGAGAGAGAGAGAGGCCAAGCAGAGAGACCCCTCCATGGACAGACTTCTGGTAAGGCTCTATTCATCTCTTGAAAGTCCCATAACCTCTCTGAGTAGGACCAGCTGGGCACCAAGTATTCCAATGTGTGAGCCTATAAGGACACTTTTTATTAAAATCTCAACAGCATTCTTAAAAGTGTCATGGCTCAATTAAGGAATAAGCATAATTTAAAATGCATTTGGGGGCCAGTGAGATGGCTCAGAGGCTAAAAAGCACCAAGTCTGATGGCTTGAATTTGATCTTTGGGATTCAAACAATGGAAGAAAACAAAACCAACTATAAAAGGTTGTTTTCTGACTGCCACAGGTGTATACACAAACACACACACAATGTAAAAATAAATACACACACACACACACATATATATATAAAATTAGGGCTATTAAGTTACCCTTCGACATGGCCTTTTAATCAACCTTTGATAGCTTGGCTACAATGATCTTTGTAAAGTGAATTTGATCGTTATAAACATTCGATAGCTGGATCCAGAGAGGTATCAGTAATTGCTGGATGCCTGTGGGCCAATTCCCAGGTGGCAGAGCCAGACAGAGGAGTTGCTATGGTGGCCTGATTCAACAGAAGCTGGCTGATCTCGGGAAGCCTACTCACTTCCCACCCCAGCATGCCTGCTGTGACTCCTCAGGGAGTCTGATCACAATCCCCTGACCTGAGGAGCTGCCTCTGCCTCTGCCTCCTAGCTCTGGAGGCAGCAGTGAGCTTTAGGACCGGCTCCTCTGCTGAATGTCATTAACAGCACAGCCCCTGCAGGGGCAACAAATTGCTTGCACCACCTGGTGGGAAGATCCAATTTTCACCTGGGAGAGGGGAGGGTGGAGGGAGATCTTGTCTCTGATGTGCCAAGTACAACTTCGGGCTTAGCTGTGTCCCAGAGGCAGAGGCTGCCACCTCCCAGCCCTGGCAATCAGAGCAATGCTGTCAGGGCCTGTGGGCCTGGCTCAGGTCAGCTCATTTTCCCTTTTCTATCGCTGGGGTGTACACATTGCACTTCCTACGCAGCTGTTTTCATGTTTGAAAACCAAGGGTTTGCATGACTCTGCAGGCCCTGTCCTCTCTCCCTGGACCATGCCTGATATTAGATTATATACATCTGCTCTGCCTAACTGAGATGCTGGCTCTGTGCTCAGCAGTGGGCTGGTGCAGGGTCTTGAACAAGAGGCTGATCTTGAGGGGTCAAGTCTACCTAGACATCTCCACGACAAGGGGCCCCCAGAGCCTGGGGAGGTAGCGGAGTTCAGGCAGTCACTGGGGCTCTGGGAAAGGGCATCTGGCCCTTGATGTAGGCTGTCCCTTGTTTATCCAAGAGTGATGATGAGCTTAGCTCACAATCCATGGGAGGTCGTTCCCAGACCCCAATTCCACAGATACTCACATTCCTTATAAATGTGACGTCGTTTTTTTTTTTAAGAGGAAATGACAGCTGGAAATTCCCAAATGGCCACTCAAGCCCTAGGCTGAGCTGTGGAGTCCGAGCCATGGGGCTTGGAGTGGGCATAGGGAACGCACAGGAACGCTGCCTGTTTGCAGGTCTGAGCCAGGTAGAGTGGGCAGGGCTGTCCGCTGCCATGAAAAGGAAGAGCAATGGGTGCTCAGAGTCTGGGACAGGAGAGCTCTTTGGTTTTACCCTCTGTCGTTTGGGTCATGGGATTTGGGGGCTTGGTCTCCCTCCACCTTGAGAAGGGGGTGCCATCTTCCATTTGAATGTTTACAGTTTCCTGTTTCTAAAGAATGGGTTCCCTGGAGTGGGTGACTGTTGCAATTTATAATAAAATAGCCTCACACTAGTCCAAGATGGAGTATAATAAAGGTCTATTTAATAGGGGGCGAACTCACAGAAAGGGTGGCCATCCACAGTCTATGTGCACTGGGAACTGGAACCAAATCCAGCAGCCAAGAGGCCTGCACACTCTTTACGTCTGCATTCAT
This sequence comes from Alexandromys fortis, assembly GCF_014885135.2. Taxonomy (NCBI): domain Eukaryota; kingdom Metazoa; phylum Chordata; class Mammalia; order Rodentia; family Cricetidae; genus Alexandromys; species Alexandromys fortis. The sequence goes on along the minus strand of NW_026067968.1, from coordinate 4,825,928 downwards.
AGTACATGAGACCACGCCCAAAGTGGGCTAGTATCTTAAAGGCTATTGGCTGGAGGAGTTCCCACAACAGGTGACAATTTATCTAGTGTATGAATGATGTCTACAGAGATTCTCTCTGCAAAGTACCAGAGACTCTCTTAAGAGGGACTGACTCCAGCTCAGGGTTTCAGAGGAGCCCAGAGTCCTCGGATCTTTTGACCCTGGACTTAGAAGGCAGAGCATTATGGCAGAAGGTGCATGTGGAGGGTGGTTCCCTGCTCATGGCAGCAGGAGGCAGAGCAGTAACGGGGCATGCCCCTAGGGACCTGCTCACTCAACCCAGTCCCCACCCTCCACAGGCCCAACACTTCCATGCCCCAGTGACTGATTCAAATTAGAATCCATCAATGAATTCAAATATTCAGTAAGTCAGAGCTCTCAGAAGCTGACCCACTCGGGAAAACTCTCATGCGACACCCAGAGACAGCCTACGCTGACTTCCTAGGCATCTTTAGCACAGTCAAGTTGGCCCAACAGGCCACCATCCAGTCTATCCTGTCCCTTGAGGGATAGACAGGGTGGGCATTTAGCTTCTCTGTGTGTGTCATTGTCTTCCCTCAATGCCTTTCCCATTCTGTGTCTCTCTGTCTCTTCCTCTTTGTGTGCCTCTCTGTCTCTGTGTTTCTCCCTGACTCTCTCTGTGTCTCTCTATCTCTGTCTCTGAGTATCTCTCTGTCTCTGTGTTTCTCTCTGACTCTCTCTGTGTCTATCTCTGTCTCTGAGTATCTCTCTGTCTCTTCCTCTTTGTGTGTCTCTCTGTCTCTGTATATCTCGCCATCTCTTTCTCTTTCTGTCCTTTTCTTTCTGTGGATGATATCTCTCTGTCTTTGTCTCTTTCCTGCCTCTCCCTCTCAGTAGAAGGAAGGAAGAAAGATAAAGATTGATATTCTTCACAGGGCCTGTCCCCACGAGCCTCAGTTTCCCCAGCTGAAAGGTATCAGCATGGACTCAATGTTCCCCCTCGTGTTGTTTTTTTTCCGTGAGTTCTGTGTTTGGCTCTTGAGCGCTCTCCGTACATTGTGTCCAGTTCTATTTTGAGAAGCCTTCTTCCCCTGGTGAGCACAATTTTCAAGCCCCTCTTCCATCATACTTCTTGTTTAATAATATAGCTTTTCGAAGTAGCCTTCTATTTTTACTTTTCCTGTGGCAAGATAATTTCTAGCCCTTTTCTCACCACCCAAGTCAATTTCCTTTGTTAATTTCCGAGCTTCTGCCTCCTACAGGGGCCTCACCTCTTGTTACTTAATTGATTTTTCTATCACATAATTCTGTGATTTCATCAATAAGCAATTTTAGAGTCATTGTCAATTTCTATTTTTTATTCCATTTGATGCGCTCAGTGGCCACTGCTCGGATTAGAAACGAGATGAGGTTTCATTATCTCGTAGATGCCAATTCTCCCCCTGGAGCCTTTCACCGAGGCAAGAACATTTCTGAACTTTTTATATTCCCTTCTAATTAATTATTCTCCATTTTTATTCACTTGCCTGACTTCAATCTTGTGAGGTAAGGGTGTAAATTAACACCTGCCTCCTGTTCCGAGTGTTATTTAGACGGGAGGAGACTTCTGCAGGTGGACTAGCTCTCCGGCACGGTGTCCCCCCCTAGAGAAAGGGCAGCACCCCGAGGCTGTCTTATTTACATTGATTGGGACTTCCCAGAACCTGATTCTACAGCCATCCTTGTCCTCAGTAGAGCTAAAGCCTTTCTTTGGTTGCTGCTCCCCATGCATTTTGGCTTTGTTTAAGGAGCCATGATGGGATTGGGAAGACAGCTGAATGAGTTCAGTGCTTCCCGTGAAAGCATAAAGACCCAAGCCAGCACTCACGTACAAGTTGGGTGGGGCAGTGCGTGCCCACAAGGCCAACAGAGACAGCGGAGGTGCAAGCAATCAGATTCAGAGTCCCAGAGCTTGCTGCCAGACAGACTAGGCCAGTAGGTTGAGTGAGAGACTCTCTCTAAAAATGTAAGATAAAAGACACCTGGCAAGATGGCTCAGGGGTAAGAACTTACTGCTATTACAGAGGACCTGGGTTTGGGTCCCAGCTCCCGCATGGTAGCTCCCAAGCATCTGCAGCTCCAATTCCAGGGGATCCAACACTATCTTCTGACCTCCAAAGGCACCAGGCACACACATGGAACACAGACATACGTGCAGGCAAAGTACTCATACACATAAAATAAAAACCCTGTAAAATCAGTAAGATGGAGATCAATAAAGGAAGATGGTGTATGTTGACCTATGACCTCCACATGCACACACATATGTATGCCCCGACACACATGAACATGTAAACACACACACAGAGAAAGAGAGAGAGAGAGCAAAATGCTAAGATAAAATAATTTTAAAAACACATGAAAAGCTGAAGGCAAGAGTTGCGTGGGAACAACCTCTGTACACGCTTGAGGTGTCTTGCTTGCAGCAGCTGGGTTTGATTGATGGGGCCAAGACACCGCAGACCCCATTAGCTGCTTTCACCACCTGAAGGAAAAACCTGTTAAAAAAAAATTCTCATTTCTTGTGACTTGTATTGACCCACGGTCTCTGCCACTGTCTCAGAGGAAAAGTTAGCAGCCATCTCAGTGGTGTGGCCCTCATGGCACAGCAAGGCTGACACCTACATAGTCCCCTCACAAACTTGACATTAGGAGCATTGGTAGCCACCTTGTGCCTCAGGGACAGCTAGAACGTACCCTGCCCACGGGTAGTGAGTGGGGCTTGCCAAAGAGGTTGCAGCATAGCATGAGCTCAAAACCCTTGATCCAATGCTCAGCCCAGGGTACATGCCCCACTCCTCTCCTTGGCGACCCAGACACTTCTATGCAGGCAGGGGCATCCCAGTCAGCAGCTTCTTAGCCTCAACATCCTGTGAACTGAGCCCTCTCTGTGCACTGGAAATCAGTCACCCCACATTATGCAACGTGTTTGTCATAAGGAAGTGGGGTGCCTAGGGCTGGGAACACATGAGGGCCTCTCTTAAAGACAACTTTCAGGAGACAGGACCATTAGCCTCTGCAACAAAAGCAGCCGCGATTCCTGACTGGCTGTCCGACATAGCCCGCTGGACTTTCACTCAGTAGATGGTTCTTTCTTTTTTTTTTTTTTTTTTTTTTTTTTTATTATTCTTTGGACTCCAGGAAGCTTGGGGATAAAGCTTCAAGGCTAGTGCTTGTGAGCCCAGCTTCAGGTCAGGCCCCATCCACAATCCCTTTGCCTCACTAATCCCATTACTAGCCTATCCGACGCCATCACCATGCAGGGTGCTGGGACCGTGACAGTGACACGTCAGGCTGTGTCCTGGGAGGTTATCATCTAGTGATGTGTCAGAGTCAATAAGCCAGGACCATCTGAGACACAGATGGACGCTGGTATGAGGATAAAGGCGGGAGGAAGGATGGGAACCGGATGGCTCGGGGACTGCCTTAAAGTGTTAACTGATCATAGACAAGACACTTCTCTTTGAGGAATTGTGATGTTTAATCTTTATTGCCAAGTTGACAGGATTTAGAATCACCATGGAGACAAATCTCTGGGCATGTCTGTAAGGAATTAGGAAATTTCCCAGATTGGATTCATCGAGGTGGGAGACATCATCTTTGTTCTCTAAGTGTGGGCAGTGCCACCCCATGAACAGGGCTTCTGAATTAAATGAAGAGGAGAAAGAGAGCTCGGCACCAGCATCCTTGGCTCTGCTTCCTGCTGTGGACCCTACAAGGCAACCCACTGCCTCCCACTCCCTCAGTCTGTACCCTCAAAATGTGAACTGAAATGAACCTTCCTTCTCTAAGTGGCATTTGACAAATGTTTTGTCCTGCAACAAGAAAATAATGAATACAGTAGGTGACATTTTAGCTGAGCTTTTATGACTAAGAAGAGTTTAGAGGTGGTGTAGAATAGGGTCAGGGCTAGACAGGACCTCGGCTGTCCTCGGAATAATCAAGAGAGGGCAGGGGAGGGCCTTTATCTGTAGGAGCTTTGCATACGTACTTGCTCTGGTAACTTTGTGCGTGTTTTTCCTCAAGTCCTTCTCTGAAACAATCCCATTTGCAATTCCTATACAAATTTCTCTGCAATGACAACCCTGTGCTTTTTGATTATCCATTATCAGCTCACGCCCTGAGACTGTGCAGTGTGTGTGTGTGTGTGTGTGTGTGTGTGTGTGCACATGTGCGTGCACTCACAGAGAATGACTGCGTCTTTGTGTCTCATTCTCTGTCTCAATAGAACAGGGATCCCCAGCAATGCCTCCCTTCAGGTTCTGCAGGGACGAAATGAGTGAGCACCGGCCTTGGTCTGTGACTGGTGCCTGGCCCAGAGGGAGGCTCCATAGGCGTCAGCTCACATTAGCTTAGTGTGTACATTTGCCATGTGGGACTGGTTAGGGAGGGCGGGAGCCTGGCCATGGTTACTGACACGATCAGTTACATAAAGTTCTAACGGCAAATGTTCTTTGGACAGCTGGCAGGATGTATATAATCTAATAAGAACTCATAACCTCTTTAAAGCCATGAAGTGCTTCCCCAGCTAATCTCGAATTGGGTTTGGAAATGACCTCATTTTACAAGAACCAGCCTTACTGTCAGCACGTGGGTGAGTTCCCTGCCTCCTTGAGTGGGATCCCTGAGGGTCTGCACTGAGCCTTCAAGGCAGGTGAACAAGGATGGCCAAAGGCTGGCTGCCAGTCCTGGAAGTTGGCAGCTCGGGAGATACTGGCGGGGTTGGACCAAGCTTAAACCATCTCCATGGTCTGTCTGGAAACGGCGTGCTGGAGAAAGGAAAAGGTTCTTCTCTGGAGGGTTGAGCTGGGGAGGGGCCCCAGGAAAGGGAGTGTGGCCAGTGCAATGGAGGCTCTTCTGTCACCTGGGGACAATCCCTGGAAGTGGATGGAGCTGTTTGGGGAGGGGGGGCTTCCCATCTTAGAAAACGCAGGATGTGGTGCCTCAGGGCCCAGACCTCAGATGCTGGGCTTGCCTGGCTTAGAGCTCTGCTCCCCTGACTGTAACATTTACATGTTAATAGCAAGTCTCCCTCTTCTGGGCCTCAGTTTCCCCGACTAAAGGAAAGAAAGGAGAAAGGCCTTTAGGCAGTCCATGCAGATTGTTTTGTTCTCAAAGTTCATGGCACAATAAATGGTTGAGGGTAGTCTGGACTGCCCCTTTCACTGTTACCCCCTTGAGATGAGCAACCCAGGATCCTAAGAACGTATGGGTTTGGTTCTATAATGTTCGTGCAAGAGAAAGCGGGCCCAGGACTCAGCAAAGAGGGGCTTGGTGGTTCTGCTTCTCGAAGCAAAGCTGTCTCTGGGCACAAGGCCAACCTGGACACTGAAGAGCCCTGGCCTCCTGATTTTCCTCACGGCCCTAGTGGTTAATTGAGCACAGGACAGTATCTATGGCACGTATACAATAAACATGACTTCAGCCATCTGGAACCATCTTCCCGCAAGCTGTCCATCATTTTGGGGCCCCGGGCCAAGTTCTGGGGGGATGTACTGCTCTGGAGAGAAGGAAGACTCCCTCCTCATCAGAGCCCCACCCTTGGAGTTTGCCAGCGTGGCATCCCATCCCTGCCACAGCAGCAAGGCCCTAATCCTGAACCTGATGCTAACCCTACCCTCGGGCATGACGTCATGGTTAGGTGTGGTGTCCAAACATGTGGGACAGGGTTGCAGCCCCAGGTCAGGCAGACACGCACAGCACAGGGTGTACAAACCTTGTGGGGAAGGGCTCCTCACGGCTCTCTCTGTCCGGTACAGCTTACACCCTGAGGTGGTTTCTTCCCACCCTGTGGTAGCTAATCAAAGCAAGGGTCTGCTGTGTTGTAAAACAGACTGGAAAACATTCTTTTTATACTTTTTTGATCAAGAATTTCATACACACATATAAGGTATTTTGGCCAAATCCACCATCCTTTCTCTTCCCCCCAGCCCTCCCCTCACCCCCATCACTTTTCTATTCGAGTATCATGGACTAGTTTTTTTTTTAATTATTAAGTTCACTTTGTGCTGCCTGTAAGCACATGGGTGTGGTACCATCTACTGGAGCATGGGTGGGCTTCCTTAACCAAGACACACTGATTTAGAAAACATGAAACACCCTCTGTAGGATGCTGCCTCCAGCACAGGGTCAGGGGAAGGTCTATTCTGGTGGTACCTGGGGGTTGTGTGTTAGCTTTGATGGTGAGGGACCTGGGACAATGTCAGGAGCCAAGAGTTTCTGTTGGTTTCTGTTGGCTTTGTAGGCTGCTTAAGATAAACATTTTAAAAATATTTTAAGATTGAGGTATGAGATATGATTATGGGAGACAGACTTTTCTCTTTCTCCTCTCTCTCTCTCTCTCTCTCTCTCTCTCTCTCTCTCTCTCTTCCTATTCTCCTGCTGACTTGCAGCTGAGCTCATGGAAATCAAGACTTGAAGTAGTTCAGGTGCAGGGAGTGTAGCCCATTGGACCAGCTTCTCATTTGTTCATGGATGGAGGTCTCACCGTACAACTAAACCACGGATGCTGCAGGCAAGGTGGATGTCAGCTGGAAGGATGTCTCTTGGGGCCTTCTGGGGCTGACTTGTCTGAGGCTCTGTGCTGATCCTGAGTCTAGAGCAAGAATCGGAGAGCAAGGCCTAGAGCTTGCATCCAGCCGTATTCTAGGCAGAGCCAGGCAGTACCTATCCAGGAGAGGCTGAGCTCATAGACCCTTAGAATCCAGAAAGCCACCAGTTTCCCCGGCCTCACATTCCCACTGAGAGCAAAGCCCTGGAACAACTGAGCTGGTGAACAGTAGGCCTGTGTGGCACTGTGTGTCCCCAAGGGAATATTCATGGCCTTGGGGAAACAGGGATTTGAAAAACAGGGTTTTGTTTTCTGCAGCAGTGACAGCTACAGGGTCCCTCTGGCCCTTTGGCAAAGGCCTCCAGGAGGTTGCACAGTCAAGAATATCTGGGACCTTCAGGAAACCTGCATGCTCAAGTGCTGAGTGTTTGGTTTCTGCCGGTGAAAATTTTAATTAGGGTTTTCATGAGGGTCAGACAATTCTGTGATGAATGTCTGAAAATAGCCTCAGTGGGCACTCTGACTGGAGAGGCCTAAAAACAGAAACAGCCTTCAAAGAAGGACACTGGGTGCCCAGTCTGAAGCACCTCCTCTGGGGGCCCAGGGACCCGTTCCCAGAGACCCCACCTTGCCCTGAGCAGCTCCAGAACCCTGGCCTGACCATGGCCGGAAGGCTTTTAGTGTTAGTAGAAGACAGGGGCCTGCACTCTGTCTACTTACACTTCCCAAGATTCCCTTCACTCCACCTCCACCCTGCAAGTCCCTGTACTGCTGCTACCATGCTCCCACGCCACCCCCATCTTGTTAATCCCTGGCCTTGAGCAAGGAAAACAGGGCTGAGCAGGACGTTCCAGATGGAGAGTGTTGCCTGGATTCCCAGCGGCAGTCCTGTTTGACCCGAGCTGCTTCAGGCGGTGAAGAAGATTTTATTTATGACTGTTGCAAAGGGGCAAGGAAAAGAGAAAAGAAAGAAAGGGATTCCTTCTAGACACAGTGGCGACAGCCTGGAGCCAGCAGAGTGAGTGGTTGGGGTCCATGGATGGGACATCATAGCTTTGGCCTTAACGTGTCCTTTGGGTTCACAGTTGGAAACGAAATCCCTAACTCAAGGGCCATCCTTAGAAGGGTTACTTAGTCACCCAGATGCAAATCCCCCTTATCTCGGAGCAGCTTTTGTAGAAGGGGTCTGGGCGTCTCCTGTCCTCTTCCGCCATGTGGTCCCCTCTGTTGTATGACAGGATGAAAGCCCTGGTGGTTATTTAGGAGGGGAACAGAGCTGCCCGCCCTGCACTATCTTCCTTGGAATTTACAGCTTTTATTAAATCCCCAGGTCTCAAGCCATGTGACTTTCACGGGGAGCAATTTCCCGGATGACTGTTGGCACAGATTTTCCCCAAACCAGTGGTGGCTGCTCCCTTCTAATCATCCATAAATGCCACATCCCTTGGCACAGCTGCCTTTCCTCTCTTCCAGTGCTCATCATCCCCTAGAGCCAAAACGCCCAACAACCATGACCCTGAGTCAGAGGAACCTGCACCTTCTTAGGGTCTTGGAACTGAGCAAGAACGTGCGTGGGAGAGACCATCAGAAATCACAGTCCAGTCAGGCTGCGGGGAGTGTGCACGCGTGGGGGGCATCTCCCCCTCCCATCATAGGCCATCATCTGCCTCTCCCATTCCCACTGAGGGACTCTACTTCTGGCCCCTAATTAGGGGTTTTGCTTCTGTTTCCTCCCCCACAGTCAGGGGCATTGCATCTGCCTGAGATAAGAGGCCTGCAGGGGGGGAAAGTCTCCTTCAGTGACAGGGTCCAGGGACACACCTTGGTTCAGTTACAGAGATGTAGGATCTCCAGAACAGAGGGGACCTCAGAGATGAAGGAAAAGTGTTTGGTCCTAGCGCCCTGGGGTTCATCAGCTTCATTTGGTGGATGAGAAGTAAGCTGAAGGCAGTCCAGTCATTGGGAAGGTTCAACGGACAATGGCTTGGTTCCGGTCATGGCTGGACTTCTATAAGATGTATTCTGATTCCCTTCTGTGTCCCCTGCCTCTGTCCTGAGAAGCCACCAGACTTGGTTTCTAAGAATGGCAGTCCTGGCTTCATTAGGGTTGACACTCCCAGGCCTCCCTGCACACTAGAAACGGGGTCCTGGCTTCAGGAGCCTCCCCTGTGGGGTCCCAGGGGCCACCTGGCAAAACTGGTTTGAACTGGTCTCTGCTGCTATTCCCCAGTCTCCAGCTTGTGCTTCTGCCCTTGGTTCCTTCCCTGACTGCGGCTGCACAGCTACATCTGGGGACAGAGTCCACCTGTTCAAGGCCAATGATGCAGGGTCCATTAGAAGGAATCTGGTCCCAGCCAAAGTCAGAAAGCTTCCCTGCCTCTTGTTTCTGTCTTGTGGATGTTGTGTGGGACACAGAAAGCAGCAACAGTCCAACTGTGAGCTTGGAAAACATCAGCACTGCTTCCCTCCCGAGGCTCATTACGGGGACAGCGCCATGACATGCTAATATTTTTAGTGGGAAGTGATGAAGGAAAGCACCCATGCTAAGCCTTTGGGGAGTCTCCCCCACATTCTCCCCAAGATGTACAACTTCCTTCCAGGGAACAAAGTTTAAATAGTTTGTAGGCACAAACTTGATGAAAATTTGACATTTGATAAGAAACTAATTTGGGTGTGCTTTTTTAATACTTTAAAACGCTAAAGCAATAAACAACATCTATAAATGTCAAACTTTTCTATTTTGATTACGTTGCTTTGATTTTTATCAACTTTTTTTTATTAAAAATCCACCATAAATGAAATAGAGAAGGGTGATAGGCACAAGAAGATAAATCTTACAATTACCCAGACACAAGCGACAGTATCCCATTTTTTCTCAGCACTGGGGATTATTATTTTTTTTGTCTTGCTACAGTTATTATGATGTCTTTATCTTTGTCTTTGAGTCTAGAAAAGCTGTGGTGTGGTGGGGACTCGAATTAAATTGTGAAGTTGAAGGTGGCTTTCCCTGCTCAGACAGATGAGGAAGATGTCAGGGTGGGGACGGGACAGAGGACAAGCTCAGGCTCTCAGCCTTGGGACCAGGAGGAAAGCAGGACGTTGACTCTCCTCCAGGACCTTGCCCCTCACTTGGCTAGTTCTGAAGTTCTTCTCTGGAGTCCTGTATGACTCCCTTATTCACCCCGCTCCTACTCCTTATCCTAGGATTCTGCACTTGGCTGCGGTCTCCCATTGAAGAGGACTTGCTCTTCTAAAGAAGCAGTCATCCAGTTTCCTGAGCCCCAGCATGAAGGAAGCGTTAGTGAGTGCTGCTGGGCATGGTGGAGATGGACAGATGGGTGGACGGGTGGACCAATGAGTGGCTGGAGAGGCGGATACAAGAATAAAGGAAGGCAGACGAATGGGGAGATGGGTAGAGAGTGGAGGAAATGATAAAAGGGAGAGGGGGGGAAGGGACGTGGATGGATGGAAGGTAAGATGTCTTCTTTATCTTGCTGTGATTATTGTGATGGTTATTATTGCGTAGGTGGATGGGAGGCTGCATAGATGGATAAAAGGAGACTAACAGCAGATGGGAGGGTGAAAAGATGGGGAGATAGGTGGAGGGAAGATGAGGAGGACGAAGGGAAGGATGGAAGGACAAAGGAGAACAGATGGTGGACAGAAGGATAGGACGATAGCCAGAGGGACGATGAGGTGGATGAAGGAGCGGACATCTGGAAGGGCAGGACAGTGAGTGGGTGGATGGATGAAGGAGAAGGGATAGGCAGAAGCAGGGGAGGCTGAAGGAGGGAAGAGAAAAAGCAGGAAAAACAATTCACCCGAGTTTCAGCCTGCTCACTGGCAGACAGTCCTAGATCCTGTGATGGTTAGTTTTAACTTTCAACCTGACACCAGAGTCACAGTGGAAGACAGTATCAGTTAGGGATTATCTAGGCCAGGCTGGCCACTGGGCATATCTGTGGAGGACTGTAAAAATAGAGCTGGAGAGACCTGCTCAGTGTAAGCTGCACCTTTCTCTGGGTTTGGGGTCCTGATACCTGAGAGTAGCGAGGGGACTGGCATGAGTAAGCACGAACACATCCGTTTCTCTCTGCTCTTCACTGTAGATGGCACTTGGCTGCTTCAAGTTCCTACGTTGACTCCCCCCTCCCCCAGAGATGCCAGTTGCTAACTACCATGAAGCCCTGGGGAACAAATGCAGGGCACAGTTGCCCTTCTCCATAGTCTTGCTTCTGGTACAGCTGATTGTAACACTCTTTTGGGTAGGGGTGGCTCCTAGCCTCTGCCTGTTCCAAAAAGGCGACCACCCTGATGACCTCATAGATTAGGAGCTAGATAAGAGGTAATGAAGAAAGGTGGCTACTTCTCAATAGCTGGGGTAGTGAGCTCTCCAACATGGTAAAACTGCACGCTGCTCGCTCACATAAGGGGGACAGCTTAGTCTAAGTAGCAGCCAGCAAGACACCTGCAAGGTTAATGACTACCGGGAAGAAGCAGGTCAAGGTCAACAGTTAAGCAGCATAGATCAGGGGCTGCAGCCCTTCTGGCTGGCTGGACAGTGTGTGAACAGTGTGTGCTTGGTCAAGTGGACTTGCACAGAGCATGCGTGTTTCCATTGTTTCAGCCCATCATAGCCCAGAGGGCTAACAATCTGAACAGGAATTACTTCGGTCTTTGTCCAGTTTGGCCATAAATCCTATAAAAACCCAAACACGGATGCTTTTACTCTCTCAGGGGTGTCTCTCACTTTTCTCTAATGAATTTCCCTAACAAAGTCTGGTTTTGTTTTGCTTCTACCCAGGGATGCCACGTTCTTCATCTTCATCACTAGTGTGGAATCGCCTTGAGATCATCTGTGTCACACTGGCATTTGGTCACAGATGCCTGGGCTCAGAAGGGTTCTGTTATTCCCAAAACCAGTATCAGTTCATGGTACCTGCAGAGGGGATCCAGGACTGGTGTGGGCAGGAAAGGGAAAGGCTGGTATAGAGTGGCCTTAGAGTTGGCCACTCCTAGAGACAAGTCAAGGCCTGGGGAAGTCTGTGAATGGGGACGATGAAGGTGAGCTGGAGAGGCAAATGTGGCCAGCACCCTGTGGGAGTTTGCTTTTTATCGCAGTGATAAGACATTCTGACCAAAATCAACTTACGTATTACAGTCCATCACTGAGGGCAGGGCAGGAACTCATTGCAGGAACCTGGAGGCGAGAGCTGAAGCAGAGACCATGGAGGAGCGCTGCTTGCTGGGGAGACCATCCCCATGGCTCACACTCACCCAGCTCTCTTTTTATACAACCTAGGACCACCTGCCAGGCTTAGCACCACCTCCAGTGGTCTGGGCCCTCCCACATCAATCATTAGCCGAGAAAATGTCCCATGGACTTGCTTATAGGACATTCTTCAGAAGCCATTTCCTCAACTAAAGTTCCCTCTTCCCAGATGACTCCAACTGTGTCAAGCTGACAAAAAAAAAAAAAAAGTCTAACTAGTACAGCCCTTGAGTTGGAGATGCATCTGGCACTAACACCTGTGGCTGTAGACTGTTTTCATACCAGAGCATCACAAGTAGGGACCGAGTGTGGGAAGGGAGTCCTTACCTCCAGCTTCTCAGTCCTAGTCACCCGGGTGCACCATACCGAGGTTTAGAGTAGACTGTAGAGCCTCAGAAAAGGGCCCTGTCCTAGACGGCAGGGGCTTCAGAACACATGTTGAAATTGGGATCTCAAGGCTAGCTCAAGCAGTGGGAGCAGATCTGAGGCTCAGAACAGGTTAAAAATTAGAATTAGGGACACCTCCTCACCCCTTCTCTAAGTTCCAGGCACTGTGCAAGGGTTAAGTGCTCAAAGAAAGCATTGCCACAATTCACAAGTGCCCAGGCACGATGACAGATGTCCAGTATGGTATGTGACCCACGGAACCATATCAGGTGGATGGAAGGCCCTTACTTTGTCTCAGCCAGCTTTGAGAGGTCAAGGAGTATCTTTAGGTGGAAGGGTAAAGGAAAAGAAAACCCTTTGTGGCCCACACCCTGCGGAGACAGGAGTACTGTGTGCAAACCAACTAGCTAGTGCCTATCACCTGTGGTCCACACCCTCTTTTCCAGGGTTTTCTCAGGTAGCCACCCGAGGAGAGGGCTGCAGGGCTTGGATGGCTTCACACTTTGAGTGGTGTCCCCAATGCCAAGCTGGGTAACAGGGCTGGGACATCTCAGAACAGAGATCTATTTTTAAACCCCAATGGAGCCTGTTTCTTCCCAGGTCCAGGAGTACACCCTCTCTCCTTTGTGAGCAGCTGCAGAGGCCCCGTGTTCCCCCGGTACTTCAACCCCCCAGGCCTTGACTGGTGCTATTTAAAAGCATCTTGATCCAGGCCAGAGAAAGGGGTAATTGGGGGCCTGGGAGATGAAAGGGGCAGCCCCCCCACCATGTGCTGCCCTTGCAGAGGGGTCAACAAAACCCTCCTTGTGGTCCTGCCAATTATCGCCACCAAGGAGAGCGACTGGGCCAGACAGGAGACGTGACTGCCCCCCTCCCCTGGGGTGAGCTGGGGTCACTGCTGCCGCCCACAGAGCCCTGGGCCTCTGGGTCAGCCTGGGAAAGTGGCCCTGGGCTAAGACCCAAAAGCCCTGGGGCAGAACTGGCCTTCCTTAGCTGGAGGACATGTCCACACAGCCTGTGAGTCTGTGGTGTTGAAGGGAGGGGAGGCCGGAGCTGCCCACACCCCAGCAGAACGCTACGCTTTGGTGGCCTGGGGCTGCTGAATCTAACCGTGCCCTAATAAGCCAAACTGCAAAGGAATCCAACCACCACAGATATTCTCTCAGGACCCCAGCATCTGGCCTGGGGACTGCAGGGGATACAAAGCATCCTGGTCCACTTTCCACTAACAAGACAAGGCCTGGGTATCTGCACCTGCCCTTCAGTGTGCACTGGGGGTGTGTCTGCTCCTGCATGCCAGTTCTAGACCCTGACATGGCTGCCCCCTGGCGTCCCTAGTCTTCCTGCTCAGTGGTCCCCATCCCAAACCTAAAAGACACAACAGCCAAGCTCAAGTGCCTCTGTCTGCCTGCCTGTCTACTTGTCTGCTCTCTCTCTCTCTCTCTCTCTCCCTCTGCCTCCCTCCCTCCTCCCCTCCCTTCCTATTCCTCCACCTCTACAAACACATACACACATGCACAGGCGTGCAAAATCTCTAATTCTTTCTTTCTTTCTTCCTTCCTTCCTTCCTTCCTTCCTTCCTTCCTTCCTTCTTTCTTTCTTTCTTTCTTTCTTTCTTCATTCCGTCCGTTCTTTCTTCCTTTCCTCCCTCCCTCCCTCTCTTCCCCTCCCTCCTTCCCCCCTTCCTTCCTTTCTGTCTGTCAGCAGTCCCCAAGGTGTCCCTCACCAACATTCCTATAACGTCTCATTCTTGGGCCTGATTCAGCTTGCTGTAGGAACAGGCATGGTGACTATGCCTTCCCAAGAACTATCTGATGTCTGGCAGCCTTTGTAGCCTCAAGATCTGCTTCTGGCTCCACCTGCAGGCTTGCTTGTCCACTAGTCACCAGGGTGACTGGACAAGTCTTGGCCTGGCCTAGTGATGTTAATTACCCCTTTGAGCAATGGACAATCCATCAGCCAAGGAGACAGCAACACACCCAAAGGTCCCCAACAGCCTGGTTATGCATCCTCCTGCCCAGTCCGAAGACTCATATACTGATGTTTTGTTTGATTTAGTTTGAAAGCATTCTTTTCCCTCTTTGTTTGATGTAGTCCTGCTTTTGTTTCATTAGTTTGTTTTGATTTGCTTTGCCTCTGTTGTCTGTACCTTGATGATGATTTAAAAAAAAATCACTGCCAAGATCCACATCAATCACATGCCACATCCAATCACATGCCGAGATTAGGAAGATATCTCCTTTATAGTAATTTTACAGTTTGAGGTCTAATGTTAGACTCTTTAATCCATTTGGGTACTGGTTTTTGTATATATATTTGTCCAGTTCTGTCTTCTCCACATGGCTCTCTAGTCTTCTCCCCTTCCTGTGTTCCTGTCAGTCACCGATGCACTGGTCTGTTCGGGTGCTTTTAACCTGTTGCATCAGTCGGTGCGCCGGTGGCGTGTCTTGATTGTTACAGCTAGGTGGGAGATTTTAGATCAGCTGTGATGCCTCCAGTTAGTTTTCTAACGTCTCAAGGTTTCTTTATCTAGAGACTTTTACGACTCAGTTCAAATTTCAAGATTGCTCTTTCTACCCAGGTGAACAGTAAGATTGGGAATTTGATAGACAATGATAGAATCTGTAGCTATCTTTTTCGATATTATGGACGTTTCCCTTCCATGAACATGGACTATCTTCCATTTATTTATCTGTCTTCCTGAGCTCATCTCATCGAGGACTTAAGGGCTTTATTGTTCAGGCTTTTCATCTCCTTGGTTAAATTTATTTTATTTTTAGTGAGACAGGATTGCTGTTTTGATTTGTTTTTAAGCAGCTGTTGTGTACAGATAGCTTCTGATTTTATATATTGATTTTTCCACCATTTTTAAAAATTAATTTGCTAGTTGTAGTATTCTTTTGGTAGAGTCATCAGAGTTTTCTTTATATAAATCATGTTGTATGCAAAAAGACAAGATTCAGCGTCTCCCTTTCTGATCTGGAAGTCTTTTGTTTATTTTTTTATTATTTAATTGTTTTTGACCAGGCCTCCACTGTTGAACAGAAGTGGTGAGAGTGGGTGTCTTTTTCATCATTTCTGAGCTCAGGGGAGCTTTCTGTTTGTCGCCTTTCCACATGTTCCACACGAATGGTCTCGCATGCTCTTTCTGTGGTGACATACATTTTATATGCACATGGTGTGCTGAGAACGTTTTACCATGCAAAGATGTTGCGTTTTGAGAGAGGCCTTTGCTATGCCTTTCAGAAGAAAACAGCACACGATCATGGCGAACGTCCCTTTAATGTGCTGTTGAATCCGGTTTGTTAGCGGCTTGCTAAGGATAGTTGCATCTGGTCATCAAGCGTGTGTGTGTGTGTGTGTGTGTGTGTGTGTGTGTGTGTGTGTATATATATATTTTTTTTTCTTCTCTTCCTCCTCTTTCTTTCTAATACCAAAGACTGAATCCAAGATTCCATGAATGCTAGTGAAGCGAGCCTCCACTGGGGCTACATCCCCCGGGGTCGCCTATGTTTACGTCCTTTTACTTTGAGACAGGAGTTTGCTACCGGCAGATCTGGTATTTACTATGAAGTCCAGGCTAGCCTCAAGTTCAGACAATTCTCCTGCCTTCCCTTCCTTCCCAAATGCCAGAGCTACAGCCCAGCACCTGCTTTGTAGTCGCGTCACCCTGGACTCACGGCTCCCTTGGAAGTTCTCTTTCTTCTTTAGCTTTTGAACGAGTTTGAGGATTGATAGCTGTGTATTCAATGTTTTGTAGAATTCAGCCACAAAGCCATCAGATCCTGGGCTTTTCTTTGATGGGAGATTTTTGTCTTGTTTTGTCTTTATTTCATCCCAGACTGAATCTCCTTACTTGCCATTGGTCTGTTCAGATTTTCTTTTCTTTTTTCTGAGTCATTGCTGGTAGGTTTTCTTTTCTACCCTTGTGGGTTACCTGATTTGTTGGCCTGTGATTGCTCACTATGACCCTGTGTTCCTCTGGTGTCAGTTACAATATCTTCTCTTTTATTTATTTAAAACTTCACACCGCTTCTCTTAGTCTAGTTTAAGTTGTTGATTTTTTTGTTTTTGTTTTTTGTTTGTTTGTTTTTTGAGACACTGTTTCTCTGTGTAACAGCACTGGCTGTCCTGAAGCTCACTTTGTAGGATTTTTATTTTTTTAAAAGGCAAGCTCTAAGCCTTGTGTATATTTAATTTGGAGGTAGCTTTCTAATTTCTGCTTATAACTCTTCCCCCACCCCTAAGTTTTGGCCTTCGCTTTTGCTAAACACTTGAGGTGCAAAATTCGAGTATGTCTTTAAGAGCCTTTTTTTTTTTTATGGATAAATGCTTATCACCTTATACTTGCCTAAAGCATATTTTCTACATGCCACCCTCTTTGACACACTATGTTTATATTTTCCTTTGTCTCATTTTTATAAACTTATTTTTATGCCTTGAAATTATTTTGGCTTTTATTGATACCTTTTATACACATCAGAAGCTATTAGTGCATATCGACTTTACATAGTGATGGGTTTTATAAAGAGGCTTTCACTCAGGTGTATTGTCGCCAGTGCTTGTGTCTCTCTGCAACGTCATAGTTCATTGACTAACACTAAACTCATGGGATGTAGCAGCTGTTTCCCTGGCAGTCCCATTTTCCTTGGTAGCCTGGCTGATATAAACGCAGGTTAGTTTATTCTGATTTTAATGACTAACATGAACTCTCATACCATACATCACTCAGTAAATAAATATCTAACAGCCTTTTTATGTATGAGCAAAGGCTGCTTAACTGATTAGAACTTTGGAGAAGTTGGAAAGTCATTGGTACAGAGCCTAATCACAATTATCTGAGGCTATCTTTAGTCTCCTAAACTGCCATTCCTTGCTCACCTCTAAGTATGACCTAGCATCCTTTGACCAACAGATAAAAATCATTTGAAATGTGCTAACTTAACAAAACCCAACTTTCTACTAACCAAAGGACAAAGAATGCTATCAGATGGTATTTGGGGCCTATAACCATGATTTCTCTGCACAGCTGTAACCCATGTCTCTGATGTTTCCACCAATACATTAAACAAGCTTCTAGATTTATGACTTTTTTGTCATTTTATTATAAAAAGCTTCATCAAACTGCTTCCATATTGAAAAATAAGATTTGAGAAAATAAAAGTCTGTGTTCCTGGTCTATGGTCAATCATATTTGGCTCCAGAATAAACTCTCCCTTATCCTTTTTGAGGTGAGAGTCAAGCTTTTGCATAGACATATGTAAGTGACAGAATGCATGCAAAGGGTTAAAGAGGCTGCAGCAGAGCTTCAAGAGGTCTCAAAGGTCTGCGGACAGACACAGCAACTGTGTCAGTAAGACAAGGGAACCTCGCCAGTTACACCAAACAACGTGCTTCTGTGAATTAGGCCACTGAGGGTCATGGGCTTGACAGTGGAGCAGCAGAAGACAGGATCACTGCAGAAAAAGGAACAGGGGAATGGATGAGTAGATTCTGGTCCATGTCCAGATGGGTGAGCGGGGAGATGGGCAGACAACAGTTGAGTAGGCCATGTCGGCAGCAGGGACTAAACCAAACCAAAGCCCTGGGGGATTGATGAAATTTTCTGCCAATGTGTCCTCGACCCACACTGGTTGATCAGATGACGGGTTGTGGAGGCCATAACAGTTGCAGTGCTGGTAATCTACCTCCTCATGGGGACTGTGTGAAGTCCTTGGTCTGATGTGTCTGCTCAGTTCTTCCGCCTGGTGTCCCCTAACATGATTTAACAAAGTCGTGTGCCTCTGAGGTGCCAATTAACCTTGAGAGATGTATCAGGTGGCACCTTTTATACTCCCAGAAATAAGTCATTTCCAGAGCGGTGTGGAGAGATGGTGTTCATTTTTCCAATTAGTCAATCTCCATCTTCAAAATGAAGTGGAAAGCTGTTTGTAAAATGGAGTCTCTTGGGTCAAGGCATAGCCTGAAAAAAACACTGTTTTACTAATGGGTAGAAACTGGGGAGCAGAGAAAAATGTATAGCTCAATAAAAATAATTTAAAAAAAAAAATAAATTCAGGGAAGGGCATATGTCATGTACTTTGATCATATTAACCACCTACACATTTTAATCCTCCCCATCCTATGAGTCTTTCTTTTCTGAGATAATACCTATTTCATGTTTTATATATATATATACATATATGTATATATAATTTATATGATTGTGTGTATACATATTATATAAATATAACAAATATATATTTATGTATTTATATATATACAATCCAAGAGCCACATAGTAGAGAAAAACTATGAAATATCATTATTTTTAAGTTTGACTTTTCCACAAAACATGGTGATCTCCAGTTGCATTGTTGTCCTATCAATGACATGTATCAGTTAGCTTTCTATTGTTGTGGTTAAATACCATAGCCAAAATCAACCAGGCCATAATGGCGGTGATCATGCATACAAGCACAACCACTCACACCCCAACTACACACCGGAAGCAGAGAGAACAAGATGGAAGTGATACCAGTCTATAAATACCTTAAGTCCAACTCCAGTTACCTGCTTCCTCCAGCTTTTAAGGCTTCATGTCTTAAAAGTGCCATAATCCCACTCCATTCACCCTACTGATATCTCCACGCCTACGAACCCAACTCCAGACCCAGAACTCATTAGCTGGCTTTGCCTGGCCTAGGTTCAACGAAACAGCTTGTGTACCAGCTTTACTTAGCCTAGTTCTGGTCATGCAGCTCCTGCACTGACTCAATCTAAGGTAGGCTAGGCTTTCATATCAGACACACAACCAAAGAAGGAAGTCCATATGTCCACGTCACCTCACAGAAACAAACAAACAAACAAAAAACATCATGAATGGCAAAGATGGTGTGTCTCCCATCAAACCAACTAATCTTACAGAAAAGTTCCCTAATGAGAGCTAACTCAATGAACCCCAGGACACAGAATTTGAAAGAACAATCATAAACTTTAAACTTTATCAGAGAACTCTTAAGAGTTTAAAGAAGATACCAACAAACACCTCACTGAACAAGAGGATAACAATAAGTGCCCGACTGATAGCAAAAACAATTTACAAAAATGATGATGACAACTTAGGATTTGAAAGCTGAAGTCATCATAAAGGGATAGAAATATTGAGAAGAACTCAAGCTGAAGGTAAGATGGGCCGGGAAAACTAAACAACCCAAATACAAAACTCAAAGGGAAGCCTTATAGGTGGAATGGGTCAAGTAAAAGACAGAGTGTACAAACTTGAATTCAAAGTAGAGGATCTGGACCACGCAAACAAAGAATCATAAAACTATTTAAATTACATGGAAAAACAGAAGAACTGTAGATACCATAAAAGGTCCATTCCCCCCAAATTACAGATATAGATAAAGGAGACAAACCCCCCCAGGTCAACGGGATAGGTCAAACAAGATCATAGAAGAAAGTTTCCCCAAATCAAAGAAGGGCATAGCTATACAGATACAAGAAGCACACAGAACACAGAATAGACAGAACCAGAAAAGACATTTCTCATAGCATAATATAGTAAAAACTTTCAATATGCAGAACAAAGAGAGGATACTGAAAGCCATGTGAGAAAAGCTACAAGTCACATATAAAGGGAAACACATCAGAATAATAGCTGATTGTTCAGTTGGAATTTTAAAAGCCAGAAGCGTCGGAAGCAATCCATGTCAGCTTCCTAAAGGATCACAGAGGACAGCTTAGACTACATTACCCAGCAAAACTGTCTGCCATCGTGGAAGGAGACAGAAAAATATTCCATGATGAAAACAAGCTAAAAGAATTTCTGTCCAGCAAATCATCTCTGAGAGAATATTGGAAATAATACTTGTGACTGAAGAGATGGAGGGATAAACAGTTAAGACATTAATGTGCTTGGGTTTTTTTTTAAACTCTTACACTTTGGGGGAGGGGACCACTACCCAGCTTCCAAGTAAATACATGGAAACTTATTCTTAATTATGAATGCCCGACTTTAGCTTAGTTTGTTTCTGGCCAGCTTTTCTTAATTTAAATTATCCCATCAACCTTTCCCTTTGGGCTTTTACCTTTCTCTGTTCTATATATCTTCCTTCCCTTCCTAACTCCATGACTGGTTGTGTAGCTGGGCAGCTGGCCCCTGGTGTCCTCCTCTCCTCCTTGTCTAGCTCCTCTCTCTTTCCGCTTCTCCTGAGCCTAGATTTCTCTTCCAATTTATTCTCTCTGCCTGGCCACTCTGCCCAGTTCTCTCCCTGCCTAGTCTTGGCCATTCAGCTCTTTATTAGACCAATTAGATGTTTTAGGGAGAAAAAGTAACACAGCTTCACAGAGTTCAACAAATGCAACATAAAAGGACGCAACACCTTTGCATCATTAAACAAATACTCCACAGCACAAACGAATGTAAAACACCTTAAACTAACATTCCACAGCACACTACAGTGAGAGCACAGGTGAAGCTATGAGTTCTAAAACACAAAGGATGGCTAGGAACACAACCAGCAAAGAAAATGACTACTCAACACACATAATAACTTTAAATGTCAAATGGTTTCAACTCCCCAATCAAAAGACATGGGATGATTGAAGGGATGAAGAAACAAAACCCATCTTTCTGCCATCTACAAGAAGCTAATATCACCTTCAAAGGTAAGTAAGAAGACTGACGAAAGTATCTCAAGCAAATGGAGTCAGGAAGAAAGCAAGAGTCCCTATCCTAAGATTCTACATAAGAGACAAATCAGAAGAGGTAAAGGATGCTCCATCCTAGACAGGGGATAATTAAAAAGAAGACATCACACACTCCCTCCCTCACATCACCACTAGTGTCCAGGCACCCTCTCCTTCCAACCATTCCCCACTGCTGCACCAGTGACCACCAGCCCCACTGGCCCCACCTGCTCCTGGAGGGACAGCACTAGTGACCACAGGAGCCACAGGCCCCAACTGCACCCAGAGGAAGAGGTCCCAACGACATCTGGAAGAAGAGTAACCACTGAATTACAGGTCTCACCTGTACCAACGGAAGGAAGAGTGTTCCCTAGAGGCTCAGGCTACATCAGCACCCATTGGAGGAAGAAATGGGTAGATGCAGTGTAAGAATACAGTCAACAATACAAAGAGAAATATGGCCCCACCAGGAATCAGCAATCCTACACCAGCAAAACCTGAATAGTCAACACAAATGAAGCAGAACAAATGACTTTAAAAACAACTTTATGAAGATGATAGGGACCCTTAAAAAATGAAAAATTCCCTTAAAGAAATGGAGGAAAAGACAAATTGGAAGAAGTCAATAAATCTCTTAAAGAAGGCCAAGAAAACCAAGAAAAATAAGTGAAAGAAACAGTTCAAACAGTTTAAGACTTCAAAATTGAAATAGAGGCAATAAAGAAAACATAAACCAAGGGAATTCTGGAAATTAAAAAAAAAATCTGGGTAAATGAACAAGAACTACAGATGCAAGAACAACCAACAGAATACAAGAGATGGAAGAGAGAATTTCAGGAGTTGAAGATATGATAGAGGAAATAGATTCATTGGTCAAAGAAAACGTTAAATCCAACAAATTCTTTTTTTTTTTTTTTTTTTTTTTTTTTTTTCGAGACAGGGTTTCTCTGTGGTTTTGGAGCCTGTCCTGGAACTAGCTCTTGTAGACCAGGCTGGTCTCGAACTCACAGAGATCCGCCTGCCTCTGCCTCCCGAGTGCTGGGATTAAAGGCGTGCGCCACACATCGAGAAAATCTGGGACACCATGAAAAGATTAAACCTAAGAATAATAAGGACAGAAAAAGGAGAATTCCAGTTCAAAGGCACATAAAATATACTCAACAAAATCATAGAAGAAAACTTTCCCAACCTAAAGAAGGATATGCCTATGAAAGTACAAGCTTACAGAACACCAAATAGACTGGGCCAAGGGGGAAAAAGTATCCTTGCCATAAAATAATTAAAACACTAAACATACAGAGTAAAGAAAAGAACATTAAGAGCTACAATGGAAAAAGACCAAGTAACATATAAAGGCAGACCTATCAGAATTATACGTGACTTCTCAATGGAAACTCTGAAAGCCAGAAGGTCCTGGATAGAAGTTCTGCAGACACTAAGAGACCACGGATGCCAGCCCAGACTACTATACCCAGCAAAGCTTTCAATCGCTGTAAATGGAGAAAAGATACTCTATGAAAAAACCAGATTTAAACAATACCTATCCACAAATCCAGCCTTACAGAAAATACTAGAAGGTAAACTCCAACCCAAGGAAGTTAGCTGCACCCATGAAAACACAGGCAGCAGAAAACCACACCAGAAAACCCCAAAGAAGGGAGACGCACAATCACTACCACAGAAAAATAACAGGAATTAACAATCACTGGTCGTTAATATCCTTAATATCAACGGACTCTCATTACCTATAAAAGAAGACATGGGCTAAGGGAATGGGCATGAAAACAGAACCCATCATTCTGCTGCATACAAGAAATATTTCTCGGTCTCAAACACAGACATTACCTCAGAATAAAGGGTTGATAAAAGATTTTCCAATCAAATGGACCTAAGAAACAAGTGGACGTAGCTATCCTAATATCTAAAAAAATAGAATTAAAACTAAAATCAGTAAAAAGAGATGAAGAAGGACATTTCATACTCACCACAGGAATAAGTCCATCAAGATGAAGCTTCACATCTGAACATCTATGTCCCAAGTACAAGAACACCCACATATATAAAAGAAACATGACTAAAGTTTGACTCATATACATCAAAGCCCACACACTAATTAATAATAGGAGACTTTAATCACTCCACTCTCACCAATGGACAGATCAACCAGACAGAAACTTAACCAGAGAAAAAAGAGAACTAACAAATGCCACAACTCAAATGGACTTAACAGACATCTACAAATCATTTCACCCAGACACAAAAGAATATACCTTCCTCTCACCACCTCATGGAACCTTCCCCCAAATTGACCACATACTCCGTAACAAAACAAACCTCAACAGATACAAGAAAAATTTGGAATAACCCCTTGCATATTATCGGATCATCATGACTTAGAATTCAACAACAACGCTAATTGCACAAACTCATGGAAATTGAATAGTGCTCACCTGAATCACCCTTGGGTCAAGGAAGAAATAAAGAAAAAAACTAAAGACTTCCTAAAATTCAACAAAAAACATACCCAAACCTATAGGACACTATGAAAGTAGTGCTAAGAGGAAAGTTCATAGCACTAAGTGCCCACATAAAGAAAGTGGAGAAGTCTCACACTAATGACTTATCAGCACACCTGAAAGCTATAGAACAAAAAGAAAGAGATTCACCAGGAGGAATAGATGACAGGATATTAGCAAATTGAGGGCTGAAATCAATAAAATGGAAACAAAGAAAACAATGCAAAGAATCAATGAAATTAAGAGCTGGTTTTTTGAGAAAATCAGCAAGATAGACAACCCTTTATCCAAATGAACCAAAAGGCAGAGAGAGAATAGCCAAATTAACAAAATCAGAAATGAAAAGGGGGACATAACAACAAACACTGAAGAAATCCAGAGAATCATTAGGTCATACTTTGAAAACCTGTACTCCACAAAATCAGAAAATCTAAAAGAAATGGACAATTTTCTGGATAGGTGATATGTACCAAAATTAAATCAAGACCAGATAAACAATTTAAATAAACCTATAATCCCTAAGAAAATAGAAGGCATCATCAAAAGTCTACCAAACAAAAACAAACAAGCAAGCAAACAAAAACCCACAGGCCCTGATGGTTCCAGTACGGAATTTTATCAGAACTTCAATGAAGAGCTAATAGCAATACTCCTCAAATTGTTCCACAAAATGGAAACAGAAGGAACATTGCCAAACTCTTTATACAAGGCTACAGTTACCCTGGTACCCAAATTATATGAAGACTCAATTAAGAAAGAGAATTACAGATCAATATCCCTCATGAACATTGACACAAAAAGTGCTCCAAACGCCAGGACACTTCTATGAACAATTTCAGCAGGGTGACAAGTGCGATGTTACTTTTCAAACGTGAGTAACCAAAGCAATCCTAAGAACAATTGCAGAGGAATTGTTCCAAAACTCAAAATTTAGTATATCGGGCTATAGTGAAAAACAGCATGGCTCTGGCACAAAAACAGACACATAGATCAACAGAACAAAATGGAAGGAAGGAAGGAAGGAAGGAAGGAAGGAAGGAAGGAAGGAAGGAAGGAAGGAAGGAAGGAAGGAAGGAAGGAAGGAGGAAGGGTGTTTCTGGTAATGATGAACTTATGCCAAACTAGTCTTCTTAGTTATTACAATGAAAAACCCTAGCTAAGGTTTAACGTGACTCCAGAAGACATTAGAGTCTGCTACTAACCAGAAATGAAGGAAAGTTTGTGCATCCAAATAAGGCATCCTTCCGGGTGACATCCATGTTTATTTGGTGTTTCTTTGAAAATACTCAGCAGTTCAGTGGCGTGCAAGAGAAGATTAACAAGCCAGGAGGACTGGGAGTTGTGTTCACGAGCTTACATAGGGGAGAGAAAATATTATATTCTCTAGTTCATCCTCCTCTCCTACTGCCCATCTCCATCCTGCCACCTTCCTCTTGCTGGTCCTGCTCCTCCCACGACCTCTCTCTTCTGATATTACATAATATGGTTTTGTGATGCTTTTGTCACCCTCCACCACTTTAAGATTTCTTCCTCCTACATCTCAATCCCTTTCTAGTTCTCTCTCTTTCTCTCTCTTTTTCTCTCTTTCTCTCTCTCTCTCTCTCTTTTTCTCTCTCTCTCTCTCTCTCTCTCTCTCTCTCTCTCTCTCTCTCTCTCTCTCTCACACACACACACACACACACATACACACACGCGCGCACACATACCATGCATGAATGCACACACACACACACACAGCACACACAAAATGAAAAATAAAATATTTTAAGTGGAAGGCAGCTATGCTCACCACTATGCCACTGAAATGGTAGGCTACAGAATGGGAAAAGTTTTTTTTTAATTTGTTTGTTTTCTTATCAACTACATATCCAACAGAGGACTAATATCCAACATGTATAAAGACTAAAAAAATCAACTAGTTTTATTTTAAAGTCATGGGTTCTTTGTGTGTATATATATGGCTTCCAGTTGTGTATTATTATGGTATTCCTGAGTGTGTGAATGTGTGTATCTGTGCAGCTATAGTTGGTTCTCCCATTTTTTTCTTTGACTTTCCTCTCCTGTTTGTTTGTTGTTTTCTCCTATTTTGGTTCACTTGTTTTTGTTTTATCTTAGTTCATTATTTTTCTTTAGATGCCGCTTTGTTTCTAAAGAGAGATGTAAAGGGTGTGGATTCTGCTGGGAGGAAAGGTAGAGAGGATCTTGGATGAACTGGGGGAAGAAGAAGTCATAATCAATTGTACCTTGTATTTTTTTTAAAAAAAAAAATCTATTTGCAGCCAGGCAGTGGTAGCACATGCCTTTAATCCAATCCCGACACTCAGGAAGCAAAGACAGATGGAGTTTGACCAGCCTGATCTACAGAATGAGTTCCAGGACAGGCAGAGCTACACAGAGAAACCCTGTATCAACCCCCCCCCCCAAAAAAAGAAAAAATTCACTTCAATAAAGTAGCTGGACATAAATTAATTTACAAAGACCAGTAGCCTTCCTATATACAAATGTCAAGCAGACTGAGAAAGAAATGAGATGAATGACAATAGCCTCAAATAATATGAAATATCTTGGAGTAACAAACCAAATCAGTGAAAACTTGTATGATAAAAACTTCAAATAATTGAAGAAAGAAATTGAAGAAGATATCAGAAGATGGAAAGATCTCCCATGCTCATGGATGGGTGGGATTAATATACTAAAAATGGCCATCCTACCAAGAGCAATAGACAGATTCAATGCAATTCCATCAAAATTCCAACACAATTCTTTACAGACCTTGGAAGGACAACCCTAAGCTCCATATGAAAACACACACACACACAAAAACAGGATAGTTAGAACAATCCTGAATAATAAAAGAACTGCAGGAGGTCTCACCATCTCCAATTTCAAGTTATAGTGATAAAAACAGTGTAATGTTGGCACAACAACAGACATGCTGATCAATAGAATCCAATTAAAGACCCAGACATAAACTTACACATCTGTGAACAGTTGATATTTTATAAAGAAGGCAGAAGTACACACTACAAAAAAAGAAGAGAGCATCTTCAACAAGTAGTGCTGGTCAAAGTGGATGTCTTCATATAGAAGAATCCAGATAGATCCATACTTATCACCCTGAACAGAACTCAACTCTAAATGAATCAAAGACCTCAACATGAAGCCAGATACACTGAAACTGATTGAAGAGAAAACAACAAATAGCCTTGCACTCATTGACATTGAAGACTCTGTAGTGAAAACTCAAGGCTGGGCAGTGGTGGCGCACGCCTTTAATCCCAGCACTCGGGAGGCAGAGGCAGGCGGATCTCTGTGAGTTCGAGGCCAGCCTGGACTACAAGAGCTAGTTCCAGGACAGGAACCAAAAAAAGCTACGGAGAAACCCTGTCTCGAAAATAAAAAAAAAAAAAAAAAAAAAAAAAAAGAAGAAAAAAAAAAGAAAACTCAAATGACTGAGAAACACTTAAAGAAATGTCCAGCATTCTTAGCCATCAGGGAAATTAAAATTAAAACTACTTTGAGATTCCACGTTATACCTATCAAAATAACTAAGATCAAAAAAAAAAAAACAAGTTATAGCTCATGCTGGCAAGGATGTGGAGTAAGGAGAACACACATACTTGCTGGGGGTAATGCAGACTCATATAACCCCAACGGAAATCAGGAAGGTGGGAATCAACCTACCTCAAGATGGAGCTATCCCACTCTTGGGCATATACCCAAAGGATGTTTCATTCTACCACAGAGACCTTGCTCAGTCAGTCATGTTCTCTGCTGCTCTGTTTGCAATAACCAGATATTGTAAGCAACCTAGATGTCCCTCAACAGAAGAATGGATTTTTTAAAAAGTGGTACATTTACACAATTGGAATATCATTCAGTCATTAAAAAACAGCATCATGGAATTTTCAGGCAAATTAATGGGACTAGGAAAAAAATCATTCTGGGTGAGGTAACTCAGACCCAGAAAGACAAATGTGGTATGTATTTGTTTATATGTGGATAGTAACTGTTAAGTCAATGATAACCAAGCTAGAATCCACAGAATCACAGAGGTTAGATAAAGAGTAAGAGATAAGAGGGAACAAACAGATCACATTAGGAAAGCGAAATTGAATAGATATGGATTATGAGGATCTGGAATTGGAGGATGGAGTGGAGAGGGGCAGAGAAGGGGGTGTGGGAAGGAATATGAGGAGAGACAGCTAAAATTAAGGGGCACTTGAGGGGTAGTATGGAAACTTAGTACAGTGGGGACTTTCTAAATTATATACATATATGGAAGTGATCTAAATAAAATTACCATATATAAGTTACTGCCATCACTGTTGGTGCATTCTGAAAAAAGAAGGAAGACTCTAGTGCTGAAAACACACATGTCAGACAGATGATTTGGAGGCATAGATCTGGATATGACCTGGGAGATTCCTCACTTAGGAGTTTCATAGTTTTGGATGGAGCTGTGCTATCTGCTCATGGAGAAAAGCAATCAGTAATCATATGTATCTCTAATGCCAATGAGCCACGACAATAACCAGCATGATGAGATGTTCTGGAAGGTGAAGCAGTGGCACTTGTGTCCTGGGCATAAGCAACAGCTACCTTATAGCCCCACTGTCTACTCAATGTGAGGAAATGCATACCTGGAGCTGTAAATACAGTCAATTTCTTCTGACTATTTCAGCCTAGAAGAAATCCTGCTACGGCTACTTTCCTAAGCCAGTACAATTCCAAACTTGCTGTGGAACAGTCTTTTTGTACACTGTGATATGTATTACTCTCATTTGCTAACAAAAAGCTGATCGGCTGATAGCTAGGCAGGAAGAGACTGAGCAAGAGAACCAGAGTAGGAGAATTCTGGGAAGAGGAAGAAGGGTGGAGTCAGGAGTCACCAGCCAGAGGAGAAGGAGCAGTAGATGAACATGCCATGCTAATAAAGGTAACACCATGTGGCAGAACGTAAATAAGGAATATGGGTTATCTTAAAATGTAAGAGCTAGTTAATAATAAGCCTGAGCTATTGGCTGAGTATTTCTAATTCATATAAGCTTCTGTGTGATAATTTGGGAAGTGACTGCCAGGTATTTGGGAACAGGTGTTCAGGACAAGAAACTTCCAGTTACACAAACTGTATTATAAATGTTCATTCTTGTACCTGCAGGTAAGTGTAGATCTCACCCCTCATCAAAGAGGCTTCTGTGTAGCAGAGTCCATTACTGAAAAGTATAGCTGGTCAAGTGCAGAAAAACTGATCTTAGAATCCTCATCACCAAGTAATACCTTTGTAACACAACCCCTATACGGAAGGGTCAGAGAACATCTCAGAAAAGGTGGGGAAAGATTGTAAGAGGTGAGGGCTAGGACATCTACTATGAGGCAGCCTCTTCTTTAACAAAGGGGTGGGTACATGAAGTAGGGGGGAGGGGAGGCAGTGGATCAGGGAGGAGTTGAAAGAGGATTGTATGATAAATATGGTCAAGACATGAAGATATAATGTTTTAATACTATTATACACATATCTGTCTGTCTATCTATCATCTGTCTGTCTGTTTATCTATCTATCCATCCATCCATCCATCTGTGTACTATAATATCCCCAAACAGTGGCTCCCACTAGGGACCAAGTGTTCGAATAGGGGTTCCAGAGAGGTAATTTTTTCATTGAAACGCCATATGTTTATAGCTGGACAAAATCTTGTTCATATGTGTTTATGTAGATATATGCACATATATGCACACATATCTAGGTCTATTAATAGATATAGAATGATAGAGCTATATCAGATTTTCTTATTCATCAGACTTTCAGGCTGACCCCAGAGTTTGGCTATTGTGATTGTGCTGCAATTGTCTCTATACCATTTTCACCCGGATTCCTTTGAGTACATTCCCAGGAATGGTATATAGACCATATGGGAGTAATATTGTTAGTTTTGTATTCATTTATATAGTGGCTGGATTAGTTTACATTCTCTCTGTAGCTTGTAAGGCTTGCTCATTTTCCATATCCTTTCCAGTATTTGTTGTTTGTCTCCTTAAGGGCAGCCACTCTGGCTGAGGGGAGGTGACTGGGTCTGATTTGCACCTCCCTAAGGGTGAAAGATGCTTAACGACCTTTTCACGTATGTATTGGCTACCTGTGGGGCATCTTTTGAGAACTGTCTGTTCAATTCATTTACACATTGTTGACTGCATCATTTGGGCTTGGGGTTTTTAGTATTTTTTAAGTTCATGATATGTTCTAAGTATTAACCCTTTGTCAGATGTATAGCTGATAAAGATCTTCACTTCCTTAGGCTCTCTCTTCACCTAAAAACAGTTACTATCCTATTTGTCAATCATTGATAGCATTTCCAGAGCTACTGATTTCATTTTTCTAGAAAGTTCTTGCCTATGCCCATATCTTGAAGTGTTTCAAGATATGATTTCCTTTAACAGTTAAGAGTGTTTGGTTTCTAGCCATAAATAAAGGACATTGAGCCTACAATTCGGGTTCTTAGAGAAGCTAAATAAGGAGAACCCAAAGAAAATCATATAGGCTTCCTCCTGAATATTAACCTTCATCAGGCGATGAAAGGAGACAGAGACCCACAATGGAGCACCGGACTGAAATCTCAAGGTCCAAATCAGAAGCAGAAGGAGAGAGAGCACAAACAAGGAACTCAGGACCGCGAGGGGTGCACCCATACACTGAGACAAGGGGGATGTTCTATCGGGAACTCACCAAGGCCAGCTGGCCTGGGTCTGAAAAAGCCGGGTTAAAACCGGTCTCACTGAACATAGTGGACAATGAGGACTACTGAGACCTCAAGAACAATGGCAATGGGTTTTTGATCCTACTGTACCTATTGGTTTCGTGGGAGCCTAGGCAGTTTCGTGGATGCTTACCTTACTAGACCTGGATGGAGGTGGGTGGTCCTTGGACTTCCCACAGGGCAGGGAACCCTGATTGTTCTTTGGGCTGACGAGGGAGGGGGACTTGGTTGGGGGAGGGGGAGGGAAAGGGGAGGCAGCGGTGGGGAAGAGACAGAAATCTTTAATAAATAAATAAATTAATTAAAAAATATAAAGTAAAAAGAAAACAAAAAAAGAGTGTCTTATCTTGCATTTGGGTATTTAATCATTTTGAATTAACTTTTGGACAGGGTGGGAGTTGGGAATCTAATTTTATTCTTCTGGTTTCCTCATATCTGTTGAGGTGCCTCTATTCTACAATGTGTATTTTGTAATCTCTATGAGAACTCAGGTGGTTGCTGCTGCATGGGTCTCCCATTTAATTCCCTTGACTGTGCATCGGTTTTGTGCTAGGAATGCACTCTTTTCTGTTCTCAAGTTTCTACAACATGATCTGAAACTAGGAAAAGCCCCAGCAGTGTTCCTTCTGCTCAGCATAGATTTGTGTCTTTATTATTTCCATGTGAATTTTAGGATAAGTTTTCCTACTTGGTAAAGCATGACAGTAGAATTTCAATGAAGTTTGCATTGACTCTGCAGATCACTTTCGGTAATAGAGCTATGTTTGCACCAATTCTGCCAATATTCCAATTTGGGAAGTTTTTCCATTTGTTAGTTACTTCCATTTTTTTCTTTCGGTGTTTTACAGTTTACGTTATAGAGAGATGCTTTACTTCCTTGGTAAGGTTTCTTCCCAGAATGGACTCTCTTCTGTTCTGTCCCACTTCCTCAAATTTTCTTTCCCACTGAAATGCCATTATCTTTCCACAGTCACCCACTACCGAGGGTAGCTTCTCTCCAACCACCTCTGGTTTATTCCCTGAAGATTCTCACAGCCAACACACAGCCATTGTCCTCCATCTTTCCTTGAGCTAGTTTTTTTTTTTTTAATTTCCTCTTCAACAAACTGGTTATTCAGGAGCTTGTTATTTCATTTCCAAATATTTGTCAGTTTTCCAAAATTCTTCTCATCATTGACGTTTTTCTTTTTAAACCATTGTGGTTAGGAAAAACACTTGATGTAATTTTAATCCTCTTGAATGTGTTAAGACTCATTTTGTGGCTGAGCATATGATCTGTCCTAGAGATCATTCTGCCTGCAATTGAGAAAAATGTGTTCAGCCACTTTTGGATGGAATGTTCTCTATTGTGGCTGTTCTATCTATTGTGTCTAAAGCATCTCCCAACTTCACTGTTTTGCTATTCTTTCTACATCATCTGTTCATACTAAAAGTGGTTTGCTGAAGTCTTCTATTGTAGTATCAGTCTGTCTCTCCCTTCAGGTAGGTTGATGCCTGCCTTATATTTTTGATACTCTAATGGTGAGTGAAAATATATTTGTAAGGGTCATATCTCCTTATTACTTTGTTCTTTATTTACTGGTTTGCCTGAAGGTCTGTTTTATAAGTAGATACTTATTAGCACTCCCTTGTATGTTCTTGGCTTCTTTTTTTCTGTTTGTGTCTATAGATGCCTCTATTGTCTTTTGATTTGTTCACGGGTAACATATTTTACCATCTCTCTAAACTTGCTCTAGATGTATTGTTTAAAGCAAACTGAGTCCTCTACAGACCAACTCTTTAGTTATTTAGTTACTCAGTCACTCTGACATTTTTAGATTTATTTTATTTTTATTTTATGCTTCATGTGATTTATCAGCTTTAGGGCTCCATTTTACTCTTTTGTCTGGTGGATTTAATGATGAATGACTCTCTCAACTTTTGTTACCTGGGTAAGTTTGGTTCGTCACCCCTTCACTTATGCGGGGAGCTTTTTAATGGTGAAGTTCTTGGTTGGTTGCTTTATTCATTCAACGTTTTAATTATATTATTTCATTCTATTCTGGCCTTTTGAGAACTCTGATGCTAGATTAACAATGAGAGCTCATTTATATGTCATCCGATGCCTTCAGGACCCCCTCTTTGTTTTTTGTTGTAGAATTTGTCTTAGTGTAGGTTTCATTGGATTGAATCTGATTCCTTTCCTCAGATCCATAGTGCTATATTTTATAAATATTTTATGTGTATGTGTGCTTGCATGTGCTGTGTGTGCAGAGCTTACAGAGGTCAGAAGAGGATATCAAATCCCCTGGAACTGGAGTAACACATAGCTGTGAACCACCATGTGACTTGGCACTAGACCCAGGCACTCTGCAAGAGCAGACAGTGTTCTCAACCACTGAGTCATTGCTCCAGTCCCGTGGCTACTTTATCTTTAAATAATAAGTTTAATTTAATTTCTGTAATTTAAGTATTAGCTTTCTTGATATTCTATAAACCTCATAGACTTAATTCATCATCATTATTTTAATTAATAATTCATCTTCTGATGAATTTGAATTGTTATTGATTCTGCTCAATCAGTTCTATGGTTATGCTTTTAATGGCATTTTCCCATTCTAGTTACTATATTCTTCATTGCCAAATTCTTACGTTTTAAATGTTTTTATTTCAATCTGTATTAAATTTTCCATTTCTAGTGACCATACTGTTTTCCCATTTTATTTAACTGTTTCGCTGTGTTATCTTGAAGTTTTCTGAGTTCCCTAATTCATTACTTGGAATTCTTTGTCAAGCAGTTTGCAGATCAACCACTTTGTCCGGATTGGTTTTCATTACTTTTTTTTGGGGGGGGGGGTGAGCCTAGCCTCTAATGGCTGAGCCCATCGCTCCAGCCCTTGATTACTTTTTTGTTTGTTTTCTTGGGTGCTGGGGGTGCTAATCAAGCATCCTCCCGCTGAGCTATATGTCCAGGTCATGGCTGGTTTTGATGGGAAAGGGGTTTCTCTTGTGAATGAAGACAAAGAGTCTGGCACCAGGAAGAGTGCAGCAACACTCTCTGTGGTTAACTGAGTTTGCTGGTGTTGAAGATCACAGCACTCCTGCATGGTGAGGCGTCTTTGGGGATGAAAACTGTTAAAGACCCAGTGACCTTTTTTCTCTCCTCTTCGCAGGCCAGCTGTGGCTGAAGTAGTAATATTTCTTATATTTTTAAACTTTAAAAAATATTTGATTGTTTGATAATTTCGCCCATGCATATTTTGTGTTTTGATCAAATCCACCCCCATTCCTTCTTCCCCAATCCCCTCCCACCTCTTTTCCCTCCCACCTTTCTGGAAAAGCCCCACTAAGCCCACTTATACTACACTGAGCCTGCGTAGGTGCAGGGTCAGTTACTAGGGACCAAAGCTTTAGAACAGTTTACCAGAACCCAAGCAGCCTCACAGGGGCTTCATCCCTGAGGGAAACTGCTTCTTCCTCCCTTAACAGCCATGAATTGCCAATATCTCTTCAGTGGGTGGCTGCCCCTTACCTTTAGGTTTTACAAACTCCCAAATAGAGTTCTCAGGAGGTTAAATTTTAGTCCTTCAGATGCTGCAGGACCCAGTTTCTGTAGAAGCCTTTAAACAACCCACACAGGTCTCATGAGATGGACAAAGGAGATGCAAGCAGGCTGGGAGCTTTTCGGCCTTAGTTACTTAGTCCTCGCCCAGACTCTGCCCAGCAGACGGGATGAGGAATGAGCTGGAGTGGCGGACTGAGGCAATACTCCATCATAAGAGTCAATCCACTCAGACTCGCTTCCCATCTTTTACCAGAGACGCTTTCAAATATTCCCCCCTGCAGGTCTGCGCTTGATGGCCTCCATATATAAGGAAGACAGACACTCAGGGCCTGCTGCAACTGGTATGGATCGCAGCAGGGGACATTCGCAAAAGGGCCAGGAACTCATCTGAGCTGTTCTGCTGCTCTGGGGGTGGTGAAGAAACCCCAGCTGCAGATTATGCTGGGGGTGGAGGTCAGAGAGCGTGGGGTCTGGGCTCATCCCAAGCTGCAATGTGGCGAGGAGAGGGACGATGACATCATCTTCTAAGCAAGAAGGGCTAAGATGTCATCTCGGAAGCAAACCCTCAAAGCACATGGCTGAGGAGGAAGATGACGTTCTGTGGGTCCCCTGCCACATCCGAGAGGATGGGGATAGGTGGCACAAGTAGACACCTTGGGCTAGGCATGCGCTACTGTGACTGAGTTAGGTTGGTCTGCAGATATTAAAGGACAGCAGCTTGGAGGGTGGGACGGAGAAGAGGATACTAAGGTGTGGAAGAGTGTGTGGATGAGCCTGCTGTATGGGCAAGCACCTCACTGGGATTTGGGAATAAACTATAAGCCAAAATGGATACAAAGAGGTCTCAGCAGAACCTGCGGTTCCTTGAGCTTCTTCTGCCAGTCTTGGCATAAGTGAAAGTGTCTCCCCACCCCCTGTGTCTCTCCCAGCCCTATCCCAGCTCAGCTCATTTGGAAGAAGTGGTACTGAGTCTTCACGGCCTTCTCCCTTGACTGTCCCCTGTCAAGAAGTGGCCTCAGATGACCCATAATAGCTCCCCTGACAGCTGAGTCTCCTGGGAGAATCACTGGACAGCAAACCAGAGCCATCTGGGGTGATGGGCCCAAAGCCCAGGACAGTGTGGGTGGTGGTGATGGAGATTCCAGTGTTGGGAAACCATCAGTCCCACCTGAGAGAACTTACACCACCTGGCTGGGCCCCAAGGTCAGGCCACCCACCTCCTGGTGCATCCAGACCACAGACCAAGACACCATATGCCTGCTTCCCACTCACACCCCATCTGTGCATCCAGAAACCACGAGAACATCACTTCCAATAGGATTCAGCATTCTCCATGCCGTGGATCACATCGCTCCACTGGCCATCCCCAGAGGGTCCTTACTCTGATCACAACTCTGCTCGAACCCCATGCTTCCCTCAAACTGTCTGGTCTCTACAGGGATCCCTGGGGCTCCCGAACCCTCGTTATGCAGAATGTAATGGGACCCAGCCTCAGAGAATGCAGTTGCCTGATCATGGCCTTGAACAGTGTGTGCCTCTGTTTCTCCACCTGGAAGGTGAGGTTGGTCAGTCATGGAGGGTGAGGAGGGGGTGATGTGACAGCGTCTGTAGCTCACGGTTGCTGGTTTCCTGGAATTTTATGCACAGAGTCAATGACATCTGGAGTCTCCAGCTCTGTGGTCTCCCGTCCGGGGCAGCTGGCACATGCTGGTACCCAGATTGTCTCAGAAATCTAAACATATTTTCTAATATCTATAAACCCACTTATATTATTGGGGATTCTAAACCCATATGTTTCTGATTTGTTTGCATCCTAATGACCCTGTATTATCTTGGTTATTATTGCAAAGCTCTAATATCCTGTATGAATGACAAGGGAGTTAGGATTCAGTCTTTTATAGAAGGAACACATTTAAACAAAAATGCTTCCCAAAGACTTGGGGAACTCAATAATATCGGGCGAAGGGTGTCCAGGGTCAGTCTACCAGGGTCACCAACGGTGCACAGACAGACACCTGTGGACCCAGGAACCGCAAGGGCAGCTGGGGCAGGAAAGTAGAATGAGGCTGGAGTTATGGACTCTCCAAAGGGTCAGAAGGAGTGGGTGCAGCCATTTCAGGAGCATGGGAGGATCTGAGTAGGGATAGCATGGTAAAAGACCTAGGTAATGGGGTTGGATTCACTGGGGAGTTTCAACTCTGTATTCCCAGCCCATTGAGACCTCAGATTCCACCCCCACCGCACATGTGTGTGTATGTGGGGGGGGGTACATGTTTGTGCGGGTGTGTATCCATGTGTACACGTGTGTAATTGATTTGTGTGTGAAAGCCAGAGGCTGACAGCCTGTGTCTTCCTTCATCTCCCCATTTGAGTCTTTGAGACGGATGTCTCTCTCAAAACCTGAAGCTCAACCGTGCGGCTCAGCTGCCTGACTATCCAGGGATCAACTTTCCCACTCCTCCAAGTGCTGGGGTCATAGACATGGATTACTGATGGAGGAAGGTCATTGAGCAATAAAGAAACTGCTTGGCTGGCCCTGATAGGTTAAAGCATAGGTGGGAGGAGTAAACAGAATAGAATTCTGGGAGGAAGAGGAAGTGAGGTCAGACTCTGCTCTGCTCCCGGAGAGACCTGACAGCTCTGCTCTGGAGCAGAGACGCCATGCTCAGCTCTCCCGGGTAGACTCGACCCAGGATGGACGTAGGCTAGAATCTTCCTGGTAAGCGCACAGATTATTAGAAATGGGCTAGTCCAGGTGCGAGAGTTAGCCAAGAAGAGCCTGGATATAATGGGCAAGCAGTGTTTAAATGAATACAGTTTGTGTGTTGTTATTTCGGGCATAATCTAGCAGGCGGCTGTGGTGCTGGGGACACAGCCCCGCCGCACTTATTTCAACAGATCACCATGCTCAGGCGTTCATTTTTTTCTTTCTTTGCTTTTTAACCCACAAAAATATATTAACTGATTTCTTAAGGGGCGCAGTGAAAAAGACGAACTCACAGACCCAGAGGAAGGCCGATGCTGCAGCTGAACCCACACCACCTTTCCGCTGCTTGGTTTCTGTCCACGGCCAGCAGGAGCCTGAGCAAGCGAGTGAGCTTCCCCTCCAGCTCATCAGGTCTCACGTGGAAAAAGCTATTGGTGGATGAATTCCCACAATACCGGATGCTGAACAGTTTGGCACCTACTCACTAAGCCACCTCCCGGCCTCAGGCCTCAGAGATTTCAGATACTTTTAACAGCTCTTGCTGCAAGAGTTCAAAGCAAGGAAGGAACCTCGGGACTGACTGATCCCCGGATGGGGTGAGGACAGCCTGGAGTTGTTAGTGCGGCCTCAGGCTCTGAACGTTCAGACTAAGAATTGGAAGTAGGTATGCACTTTCTATTCCAGAGGTTCTAGCTGAAGAGGCAAGGTAAGAAAACCTTGAGAAACAATAGACACCCCATGTGAACAGGGGCAAGTCAAGTTCTCTGCGGCTGGCAAATATGATCACGAACTCCACAGAACAAACATTAGAACAAGCAGGTGCAGGAAAGTCAGACTGTAAAGTCAGCGCGGGAAGGTCAGCCGTGGATTGTCTTTAATTTCATAACCCATCACCTCCAATTTGTGTTGTCAGCGTACGCCGGGATGGAGGCCAGTCCTCAGAAGCCATCTTCTGCTCACGGCACCGCTGTTAGGGCTTCAGGAATCCTTCCTATGCCGTAGAATACTTCACTGGCTTGATCTTGTGCAGGACTTCTACAGGCAACTGTAGTTGCTCTGAGTTCACGAGTGTGGTATCCCTGTGCTGTCCAGAAGCCAGTGTCATTCTGGCCCTCCCTGACATCTTACCTTTGACCTCTGGCTTTGTATCCCTTCTATCTTCGGTTCTGCAGACATCCCCTTGCCTCGGGAAGTGTGTGTGCGCGCGCGGTATAGATATCCCGTTTGTGGCTCAGCACTTTACTTACACATTTTTTGCAGTGTGACGTCATCCACTGCACAAAGAAACTCCCCTGATGAGATCTGAGAGCAACACTAATCGATTAATAGAGAGATGCTGATTTAGAAGGCAATTTGATACTTTGTCCATTTACCAAAATGATCACCCCTGGAGCCTGTGAGCACCACAATCATGGGTTCTTGGTCAGGTCTGCAGTGCCGGGCATGTATTTTCTCCTGTGGGGCAGTCCTTAAATTCAATCAGAAAGCAGCTGGATGCCCCATACATACATACCACAATTGCACCCAAGGGCATATCTTGTCACTATGGTCATTATTACAGTTCACAGGGTTCAAAACTGGCAAAAATGTTGACAGGCATCGTTGTCCCCCACCCCAAGAAGCTGCAAGAAGCCTGTGCAGCACCCTCTGGTACTATGACAGCTATCTAGCATGGAGGAGGCTTCCTTGTAAGTATTGACTTGATTTCTCCATGCCCTGTGTCCAGGCTATGTGGGTCTTCAGCATTGGAGTCTCACCATCAAGTTCAGGTGGGCAACCAAGAGCAATGGCAATAGCCTGTATTGTTTTAAAGGTCTGCGGGGAAAAAAACAGTTATGTTTATATATAACAGTAACAAATTATCTGAAAAAGAAATTTAGAAAACAATCAATCTCACTTGCAATCGTGAAACCTACCAGGAGAATATTTAACCAAGGAGGTGATGGATGCATGTATTGAGCCCTGTCGATCATTGATGAAAGAAACACAGCAAGACACCAATAAATGGAAAGATAGCATGTGGTAACTTTTCACGATTGGAAGAATTAATGTTGCTAAAATATCTAAATTACCCACAGCGATCTGCAGATCGATGCAATCTTATCACAGTTCCGATGTTATTTTTCATGAAACTAGGGGGGGAAATGAGATCCGTATTGAACAATAAAAGGCCCCAAATAGTCACAGCAATCTTGATAAAAAAGAAAAGAACTGGAGGAACCACAATACCTGAATTAAAAATCTATTATACAGTGTTGATCTGAACATTATGATGCTGACATTAAAACAGACACCAATCAACGCAGAGGGTCCAAGAGCAAATCCACACATCTCGATGCCAAGAGCACACACTGGGGAAAGACAGTGTGCTGAAGAAGTCATGTTGGGCAAGCTAGATAGACATCCATATTCAGGACCCGAAACTGAGCCTTTATTTCACACCATATACAAAGATCAACCCCAAACGTTAAAGTGTCCTACATAAGAGCCCAGACTATACAAAGACTAGAAGAAAACAAGGGGAAGAGTTTCCATGACATTAAGACATTGGCCTTGGCCTTACATAGTTTAAAACACTGTTTTTGAGATAAAGTCTCATCACATAGCATTTGCTGGAACTCACTATTGAGTACCAGGCTAGCCTTGAAGACCAAGAACCATCTGCCTCTGCCTTTCAAGTGCTAGAATTAAAGAAGTATGTCCCCACGCACAGAAGCCTTAAAAATTGTATTATATTATATTATTATATTAATTTCCAAAACCAAAGAGAAAAAGTATACAAGTAAGATTACATCATGCAAAAGCACTTCTCAGCTCCAAAGGAAATGAACACAGAGGCAAAAATAACACCTAAAAACTGGAGGAAACCATTTCAAACCATATGTTATAAGGTTAATATCCAAAGTACATAAGGAGCTCAAAGAATTCAACAAGGAAACAAACTCGAATTATAGAATGAGCAAAATCCCCAAGAGAGCCATTTTCCCTTGAATATTTTAAATTTATTCTTTAGCAATTTCATATATGAATACCATGTGTAAGGTCATACCCACCCCACTTTCTGCTTTCCTTCTCTATCTCCCCTAAGGGCCTCCCTTCCACATCCCCCCCCCATATTCATGTCTTCCACACTTTTTTTATGACCCACTGAGTCCAGTTAGTTATGCCTGTCCTGTATGCCCACGGACACAGGCTAGCATGTTAGAGCATGGACCACCTTTGAAGAAAACTGACTCTCCTCCCACCGTGGTCATCAGATGCCAATAGCTCCTCAGTTAGGGGTGGGGCCCCTAAGTCCCTGGCTGTGCTAGAGTGTGTTGACTGGCTTGATCTTGCACTGGCCTTGTTTTTCAACCACAGCTTCTTCATTATTGAACCTCTATCCATTAAACAGGTAGACTCCCCAGCAAGATACAATGGCCACCACTCTCAGTTTGCTTCTATGACTGTTCACGTTTTAATCCATACAGCTCTCCGAGGCTAACCTCATCAATGTTAATATAAAGAGAAGGCTGCTTGGACTGATGTCTTCAGTGAGAAGTGCGTGTATAGCAGGAGGGGAGAGACTGTAAAGAGCTGCGTGGACATCAAAAAAAGAAAGAAGCCAGTTGGCAGTAAAAGACTGGAAGCCCTTCTTTGCCCGGGCTTCATCTGAGGAACAGAGCATGCTCCAGTTCTGTGTCACTGTCTTATGAAAAATATTAAACCTTCTGGTGGGAGCTTTGGGGTTTCTTCCTTCAGTAGCCCACTCCTAATTCTTGGGAGTGCTTTTCTTTTCTTAATAAGCCATTTCTAAGTCTTTCCCCCTTTTATTAAAAGTAGATTTTGTTTCCCTTCATATAATATATCCTGATTACGGTTTCCCATCCCTATACTCCTCCCAGTTCCTCCCCACCTCCCTTCCCATCTGGATCTGCTCGCTGTCTCTAATTGGAAAACAAGCAGAAATTTAGAGATAATAATATAATTGATACAATATAATACGATAAAACAAAAACTAACGCATTGGAATTGAACAAAACAAACAGAGAACCTCTCATTTGCACACTCAAGAATTCCCTAAAAACACTAAACCGGAAGTTATGATACCAAGGGCCTGGTGCAGCCCCGTGCAGGCCCCGTGTGTGCTGCTCTAGTCTCTAAGTGTGCACGTGAGCGTTGATTGTGCTGACTTAGAGGCTTTGTTTTCTTGGTGACCTCTATCACCTCTGGCCCTTACATTCTTTCTGCCTCTTCTTCTGCAGGATTCCCTGTGCCCTGAGTGAAGAGATTTGATGGGAACATCCTGTTTAGAGCCAAGTGTCCCAAGGTCCAAAAGAGACATTTTAAAAGGGACATCAAGATGACCAACATGAGGGACAAGCATGTTGAAGTCACTGTAGAGAGCACTTCTTGCCCTGGGGTGACTATGGCAGGGGTGATAACAAGTATTGGTGGGCACAATGGAGAAAAGAGAAGCCCTCGCTGGGCAGGATGGAGCTAAAATTAGTGCAACGACTTGGAAAACAGTATGATGGGTCCTCAAACACCAAAAGCGGAGCTACTGTATGACTCAGCTATCCCACTACAGCAGACATGAAACACGCTTTAAAAGAGCACAGGGCAGCATTCTTCACAGTATGGATGCAGACACAACCTGCGGTACCTAGACACAGTGGAATGTTATTCAGACTCTGAAAGGAATGAAATTCAGTCACTCACAACAAGAAGGATGAGCCCACAGGAAGCCAGAACCATGGGCTCGCGCTACATGTGGCTTTTAAAAACATTAGCTTTGGAGCCAGGGCAAAGGCTCAGCAGGTAAATGCTTGCTGGACAAGCATGAGGGCCTGAATTTGGATCTCTAGCACCCATGGAAAAGCCTGGTTGTGCAGTAGCTGTTACCCTAGTGCTGGGAGTTGGGGACGGGTGGATCCTGGGGCTGCACTGGCCAGTTAGTGTATCAGAAATGGCAACCTTTAGGTTAAGTGTCTTCAAAAATAAGGTGACAGGGATAAAGGAAGCTATTGGAAGTCATCTGATTTCCACATGGGAGCATACTCATGCATATACAAACATACAACACACATACACACAACACACTCACATACAACAACACACGCATACATACACACAGCACACACATACACACAATACACATACATACAACATGCATATGCCTACAACACAATATGCATACAACAAACATAACACACAAAACACACATACACAACACACATGCATACAACAAACATAACATGCAAAACACACACAACGCACATACATACAACATACACATGCATACAACGCACACACACAAAGCCACACATACATATGACATGCATGCATACAACAAACACAACATATACACATACACACAACACATATACATACAATATACACATGCATACAACACAAACATACAACAAATACAACATACACACAACACACATAATATGACATGCACATGCATACAACACAATATGCATACAACAAACATAACATACAAAACACACACATGCATACAACATACACTAAACAGATAGAAAAATAAATAAGTAAAAAACTAAATAAACATTAAACTCTTAGAAGTCGCAAATAGAATGATGTTGCCAGAGCTGACAGGGCACATGGAGGAAGGGAT
The DNA here is from genome assembly GCF_014885135.2 of Alexandromys fortis. Lineage (NCBI taxonomy): Eukaryota > Metazoa > Chordata > Mammalia > Rodentia > Cricetidae > Alexandromys > Alexandromys fortis. The sequence continues at coordinate 4,783,862 of NW_026067968.1, read as the reverse complement.
GGAATGACGTGGGCCAAGGGTACTCAGTTTTGGTAGGACAGTAGGACAGGCTTTTTAGAGAGCCACAGCACATGAAAAGAGTTCATACTATATATTTCTAGATTATTAACTGAATAGCTTTTAAATGTTCTCACTCTTAACAAGGAAGCATGTGAGGTGATGTCTGTATTGGTTTTGTCACTTAAATACTAAGACCATGCATTATATTCCACAAATGCATCTGGTATTTGTCCATGAAAAGAATAACGGCACGAAGCTGGGCATGAGGAAACACACCGCTGTTAACTAGTAGGAGTGCTGGGGTGGGCACAGACAGAATGACTTTGTTCTTACGTGTTGCTTGTTTTCCTGCTCTGTGGTCTTCAGTTTCTCTGCAAGGAGCACAGCGCTTGGCTCTGTCTTGTTGCGGAGAGCAATCACAGATGCCAGCTTCAGACCCCAACTCAGCCTGTCCCACTGCGTGAGGCAGGGTGATGAGCTACTGGGCTCCTTCGCCATTTGCTTGGGTAAGACTCTTTGTCTCTTAATGGACACCACTCTCATCTAAGTGAGGTCAACAGAGGCCGTCTCTACTCCACCCCTCTGATGCCGCATCAGAGTTCCCATCACTCCATGGTCCAGCGATGCCCAAGTAGATCAAGATAAACCTCCTGCTCTGCCATACCCTGCCAGGTCCAGGGTGTCCTCAGTCCTGCTTCTGCTCACCCAGCAGGTTTGGATTATGGCTCTCATTGTAGGACCAGCAGCCCATTGGCCACCAGAAGCCGAGTACTTGGCAGTCTCAAGCCAGCTCTGGGCAGTAAACACTTCCTACTGGCAGGAGGGGAAAGAGGTTCTGGTCTCAAGGGTCCTTGGTCTCTGCTTCTCTTTGCTGCTCCAAGTGGCCATTGAGGAATCTGGCCACCAAGAATGGGAACTCCCAAGCTGGCAGGACACATCGTCCAGGGGACCCTGGGCTCTCCGGTATGGTACACAGGACTTGCTTCACTGTTGGGTAATGTGCTGTGGTTATTACCAGTATTTTGCAAGAAACGATGTTTATGTGATATTTTACCACTGGCAATTTGCTTGTGGTTTTCAGCTGGTGCCAAACCAGTCTCCAAAGACTGGAGTTCTGGAAACACACAGGGGGGCATGTGGAACTGAGCCGGTTACCTTCAGAGCTCAAACTTGAGGCAGAAGTTGCGGCTCACACTGCCTCCTAGGGTACCGCCATGTGTAGCAGAGCTGGGATGCCTCCATCGTAACCAGCCAGGTTCTCCACTCTGTCCTCCAGTCCAGGGTCAGACTGTTTGGCTATTGTCACATATTCCACTCAGCATCATAATCTCATGGAACTTAGCTAGTTTTGCAGAGGGAAGCCCAAAGCCAGGGACCTTCTCTACCAGGCCAGATCACTACTCACTCCCTGCCTCTCCTCTAGGTCCCCCTGTCACCAGCCTCTCTAGGCTGCACTTAGGAATTCATCCAGGCACCAGCAGTCTGCCCTAGGTTCTTCCCCTAAAATCCCCACTGGTTTAATTCCTCTTCTTGAGATGATATCCATTGTCATTTAAATCCTAAATTATGCCTCATCCCCAGGACCAAGCCGCTTTTCCTCCACATGGGCCATGGCAAAAGTCTGTGCCTAGATTATTTTGTGTCCTCTTCATCCATCCTCTTCCTTACACTCAGGATCATACCCCAATAAGTGTCCAGAGAGCATTCCTTGACAAAGAAGCCTAGAACATGTTACAAGCCTTAGTGGGTTGCTCAGCCTTTTCTCTCATGAATATATCTCTCCTGGCCCCAGCATCCTAGCCAGCCCCTCAGGCTTCTAGAGATGTCCTCCAGAGCCTTATGCCCATCAAGATTGCCAGTCCATCCACATCCAGGCTTTGCTGTATTCGCTGGGATGGGAACACAGTTTTGGGTCCCCAGAAAATGCTCTGAGTCCCGATGTCCAGTAAGTGACCACTTCTGTTTCATGATGGTCTCTGTGATGGTTTGAATCAGAGACGTCCCTCATAGGCTCAGGTATTCAAACACTTGGTTCCTGGTTGGTGGTGCTGTTTGGGGAGCTTCAGGTGATGCAGCCTTGTGGGGGAGGTACATTCGTAGGGTTGGGTTTTGGGAGTTCATAGCCTAGCCCTATATCAGTTCATTCTGTCTCATGCTGTTAAAGATGTGATCTCTCAGCTTTCTGCTCTGGCTGTCTGCTGCCGTGCTGTCTCTACCGCTACAGATGCTTACTGCAATTGTAAGACAAAATCAACTCTTTCGCAGGTCTCTTTTGGTTCTGGGGTTTTATCACAGCAACGAAAAGGCTTCATGCATCACCAGGTATATGCTACATTGATGCCTTGTTTAGGGTCTCTGCTTCCAGGTGTGTGTCTTGCAGCACCCTGGTTGATGGAACCCTCAGTTTGGGGACCCAACCCTTGAGATCAGTGTAGTCCCTGAGAGTCAACTGGCTGTCAGCAATAATGCTAAGGACACACATGGATGGAAGGTACCCTTTGCCATGAGGAAATCTACAGGGAGAAAATGGAATTTGCCCCTCATCGACACACCATATATAAAACCAACTCAAATGGATTGGAGATTCAAATTTACACTTGAAACTGCAAAGCCACTAGAAGTAGGCAAGTGGGGTGTGGGGGTGTGAATGAGGATGGCTCCCATAAGCTCATATGTTTGAATGCTCACTCACCAGAGACCAGAACTGTTTGGGAAGGATTAAGGGGTGTGGCCTTAGGAGAATAGGTGTGGCCTTTCTGGAGGAAGCGTGTCACTAGGAGTGGGCTTTGAGGTTTTAAAAGACCATGCCAGGCTCAGCATCTCTTCTCTCTACCAGCTGTCTGTAGATTAGGAGGTAAAGATCTCAGCTACTCCTCCAGCTTCATGTCTGTCTACTTCTCTTCATGATAATTATGGATAACCTCACTAAAACTGTAAGCTCACTGCCAACTCTTCCATAAGAGTTGGTCATGATGTCTCTTCACAGCAATAGGATACCGAGTAAGACAGTGAAGGACTCCATGTCTTCAGTCTAGGCAATGACGTTCTCTAGATTTGACCCCTAAAGACACAAGTGACAGAAGCAAAAATAGACAAATGGCATGACAGAAGGCCCTCAGCAGAGGTGGCCTGATGGTGGGGGAGAAGAGGTCAGGTGACATTTACAAACCCTGCACAACAGGTTGTTACAAAAAGCTAGACAAGGAAATCATAGCCAGGCGGTAGTGGCAGACCTTTAATCTCAGTACTCTGGAGTCAGAGGCAGATGGATTTCTGAGTTTGAGGCCACCCTGGCCTCCAGAGCAAGTTCCAGGACAGCCAGAGCTACACAGAAAAACCCTGTCTCAAAAAAAAAATACTAGAAAAAAAAGGATTCATATAACTCAGTGGCAAGAAAAAGCTCAATTAACAATGGGCAAAGCACACGAATATATATTTCTCTGAAGAATACATAGAAATAGATAGCATCGATAAGAGATTATACCAATTCAATGCCAATGTTAGATCTGTAAGACATATATTAAATATCAAACTTTTTGTCAAACACTGTAAAACTTTTATTTATGACAAGAAATTCAAGTTTTCTCTTCCACCTTGTAGGAATTTTATGCTGATCTCTTCATTTATTCCACTTTGACAAACTGCTGCATCCTGGCATGGTTTGGGCCCTGGAACCAACAGTGAAGAGGGAGGAAGAAATGATGGACACCAGGATTGGTTGGGCTGGGCTCTCTGATAGAGAAGCCTGCTCTACAGCCCAGAAGCAGTGTCTTTATACAGTTGCACAGGGAGACAGAGTCATTGTCTTGAACAAGAAGCTGGGCTTAGCTAATCCCATAGGAAAAGTCTCTACAGAGGAGCAGTCTTCAGGACATAAACATCCAGGGGTCTGGTGAACATTTTCTATAGTGGAGATTGTCTGCACATGCTGACAATGTTTGTACTTGGATGGAGAAAGATTTGGTCATCCCTCTGAACCTCACCTGTGGAAGGTGTTGCTACTCTCATGTGACTAAGACACTGGGGACCATGACATGGCTGTGTTCATGTCAAACAATGCACATTTACTCAGGACTTCATTCACTCCTTACGTGAAATGTTTGTGCAGCTATTAACTCAACTCAGCTAAACTTTTCTTATACAGAGGCCCTCCGCCGCTCTTCCAGAACTTAAGTGAATGACCCCTCCCCCTTTCCTTCATTTCCTTTGTACTAATTCCTTTAATACTAGCCAATCATGAAAGACTTCACAGTCAGACCCCAGCCAAGGAAGAAAAGGCACAACCACCACCCGCATTAGGACATAAGCGAAGTACAGTTCCTGTCCCAGTGTGCCTGCTCTTCTGCTTTTCCAGAATCGATCAGAAGTCAAGCTTTGTCTAGTTGAGACACTTTAACTGGGATGGTGGCCTCTCCTGGTGAACCCCCCAAACTGATTTCTAACAGATCCAGAAGAAGAATGCAGAGCAGTCATAGTCAAAGACCATATCACCCACATGGAACAAAGAACATATCATCTACAAAGGAAACAAGCTAAGAAAGCAGACAGAGATGGCTCTCTGAGTTTCCCGAATCTAACAGGCAGAAAACACAGGGAGAACTGTCACTGTCAGCTGCCCAGCACTGCTCTCCAGGACATCACATGTGAGTAACAAAGCAAGTCTTCAGATGCTCAGAAGGCAGGCGTCATATTTCGTGTCCTTTCAGATCGCTGTAGTATAAAACCAGGAATCAATAGCCATTGCCAGCTCAGGGATTTTACAAGCACATGACATGTAGGCAGCATAATAATAAAGAGATAATTAGTTAACAAAGAAGTTGAAAGAGAAAGTTAAACGTATCTTAGTGTTAAAGGAAAAAGAAAACGCGGAACACCAAAACTCATGGGAAGCACAGAGACAACAATGAAAGGGAAGTTTAGAGGAATAAATGCCCATCTAAAGAAAGAAGCCAGACTGCCAATAAACAAGCCAGCATTGCCCCTCAAGGAACCAGAGAAAGAAACAGCAAACCCCAAATGATCAAGGAAGGAGGTAATAAACATCAGAGTAGAAACAAATGAAATAGAGTCTAGGAAAATGTTCCAAATAATGAAGAAAATAGTTGAGTTTATAGTTTAAAAAAATTGACAAACATTTGTCTATGCTCATTAAGAAAAGGAAACTCGAATAAATAAAATCAGAAATGAAAGGTTTGTTATAACTTATATCACGGGAATACAAACAACCGTGAGAGAACACTCAGGCATTGCAAATTGGACAACCTAAAAGTGAAAGATAATCGCTAAGGACATAGGTCCTAAAATTGAACCAGAAAGAACAATATCCTGAATGGATCAACAGTAAGTAAAGAGATGAAGTCAGTATAGAGGAGATCCCCAACCCCCCAAAACCCCAGTCTCACAAGATGGGATGGTTTTGCTACTGGATTCTATTGAACTTTACTAAATAATATCATTTTGTAAGACATTTACAGAAAATTAAAGAGAGAATAGGCCCAACATCATTCATTAGGGTCGTCATTATGCTAATAACAAAGTCAAACAAGAAGAGAGAGAGAGAGAGACTGCATACCAATATCCCTGATGGCCTTCCACACTAGCATTCAAATTCAGCCACACACTCAAAAGATCATCCATTCCAGTCAACTGAGATTTATCCCAGGGATGCAAAGATGATAAAATATTCAAATCAATGCATATTATATATCACATTAGCAGAAAGGACACAGACATAAGATTGTTAAAACCAATACAGTAAAGAAGTTCATTGCCTCTTTATGACAAAGATGCTAAAATATCAGGTATAGGACGCACATGTCTTGATATACTAAAGGGATACATGATATGCCCAGAGCTCACAAGTTCAGTAGGGGAAGGTTGAAGCCTTTTCCTCTGGTTCGAACAAGGCATGGCTGCCCACTGTCACCACTTCTGCTCCACATAGTCCCCGAAGCTTTGATCAGAATAATAAAAAGAAGAAACCATAGGCACCCAAACGAGAAAGGAAGAAGTCAAATTCTTCCTGAGTTCAGATGACATAATTTTACATATAGAAAAACTCCCAAGGGGTGGGGGTGGACAATGGGAAGGCTCCGTGCCCAGGGACATGAGTTTGATCTCTGCCACCCGTGGTGGAAAGAAAGAACCAAGTCCTTGAAGATGTCCTCTGTCTTCGTTACTTTCCAGTTGTGATAAAGGCTTGGTGACCAAAGTTACTCACAAAGGAGTGGTTGTTTGGGCTCACTGATTCAGAAAGATAAGGGTCCTTCACCACCACAGGGGCAGAACTTGGCAGCAGGCAGTCGCTGGGACTGGAGCTGGCTACTGAAAACTGAGGGATTCCATATGAAATCACAAACAGGAAGCAGATTGCTCACTGGCAATGGCAGGAGACTTTTGAATCTCAAAGCCTGCAGCGAGGCTATACCTCCAAAGTCTCCAAAACAGCATCACCAACAGGGGATCCAGTGTTCAAATACCAAGATATCAGATGCTTGTCCATCACAGACTCAGCACCAGCACGGACCACAGGAAAGTCAAGTGTTCACAGGTTCAAACATGGGTATAGGTGCTAAGATCAACAATTAATAAATGGGACCTCATGAAACTGCATTCTGACAAATTGGCAGCCTGCAGAATGGGGAAAGAACCTTATTAACTCCACATTAGATAGAGGGCTAATGTCCACAATATAAAAAGAACTCAAGAATCTAGATACCAAGAAAACAACCCAATTAAAAAACAGATCTAAACAGAGAATTCTCTGTAGAGGAAACTCAAATGGCAGAGAAACACTTAAAGTGGTCAAGATCCTTAGTCATCAGAGAAATGCAAATCAAAACACCTTTGAAATTTCATTTAACAGCCATCAAAATGACTGACATTAATAAGAGATGTTATAGCTGATGCTGGTGAGGATGTGGAGTAAGGAGAATACTCATCCATTGCCGATGGGAGTGCAGACTCATACAGCCACTATGCAAATCAGAGTGGTGGTTCCTCAGGAAGATGGGAATCGCTCTACCTTAAGTTCCAACTATACTATTCTTGGGCATATACCCAAATAACACTTCATCCTATTCCAGAGAAATGTGCTCCGTAATGTCCATTGCTGCTTTCTGCATAATAGCCAGAAATCATAAACAAGCTAGATGCCCATCAACAGAATGTACAAAAAATGTGGTACATTGACAAAAATTGAGATTACTCAGCCATTTAAAAAATGATGTCATTAGTCTAGTGATGTCACACACATTTAATCCCAACACTTCAGAGGCAGAGGCAGGCCAATGCCTCTGAGTTTGAGGCCAGTCTGGTCTATAGAGTAAGCTCCAGGAAAGCCAGGACTACATAGAGAAACTCTGTCTCAAAAACAAACAACCAAAAAACGGTGTGAAACTTGCAGGCAAGCTCTTTTCTGAAGGGAAATGTAGGAGGAGTGGATCTGGAGGAGAGGGGAGATTGAAGGAAACTGGGAGGAGTTGGGGGAGGGGACGCTATGATTGGGATGAAATGTATGAGAGAATAATGAATAAATAAATAAATAAATAAATAAATAAATAATAAAATTTGCAGACAAATGGATGGAACTAGGAAAAAAAATGATCCTGAGTGAGATACCACAGACCCAGAAAGACAAATATGGCAAGTATCTGCTTATATGTGAACATTAGTTGTTAAGTCAATGATAACCAAGCTACAAGCCATAGAACCACAAAGGTTAGGCATAGAGTAAGCAACGAGAGGGAAGAGACAGATCTTGCTAGAAAAGGGAAACAAAATAGGTGTTTATGGATGAAGAGGGGAAGTTTGGAATAGGAGGGTCAAATGGGAAGAGGGAGGGGGAATGGGCGATTGTGTGATGGAACATGGGGAGAGACAGCTAAAATTAAGGGGTTACCCCATTTGAGGGGTTGTGTGGAAACTTAATGCAGTAGAACCCTAAAGTATATACACATGTGAAGGCAATCTAAAGGAAATTTCCACATGTAGGTTACTGCCATCACCCTTGGTGCCTTCCAGAAAAAGTAAGAAACCACCAAATAATGGAGGAAATAAAGTTCCAATTGGTCATCTCTCATCCTCAAAGGACGCTTCAAGTACCAAGTTTGGGTTACATATAATTGAGCATTGGCCAAAAGGTCACCCAAAACTCCCCAAACAATCCAGGCTATTGCCAAGACTCTTGGTTGCTCTCCACAAACTGAGGGCAAGGCCCCGTTTCTGAAGACACCTACACAACTCATTGAACCAGAGACGTAGAGCTGGTGCCTTCGCTGAGCCTTTCTCTCTATGTTCAAGCATCTTTGGTACAGGAAGGTACTCTGCACGCTATCAAAAGAGAACTATAAACCATAAACCCTTTATCTACAATGGTGTCCTACCTGCAAGACATACTAGGGCAATGTTGGCACAAAGCTTGTGGGAGTAACCACCCAATAATGGATCTGACTTAAGGTCCTCTCCAAGAGATGGGATCCATACCCAACACTGCTTAGGTGACCAAAAACCAGAGACTAAATAGCCCAGGAACCTAGGTCAAAACCAAATAATACTGGTCTACAAAAAGGGGGAGATGTAGTGGTAAAATGACATTCTGCTATCCTCGTAGATCGGTGCCTTGTTCGGCCATCATCAGAGAAGCTTCCTCCTGCAGCAGATGGGAACAAATACAGACATCCCCAGCCAGACCTCATGCACATAGTGAGAAATCTTGGAACACTCATCCTTAAATGAAATGTTTCCATCAAATCCCTTCCTTCAGAGCTCAAGAACCCTTCCCCTCGAGGATGAGGTGGAAAAAAAGTGAAAGCCAGAGGGGATGGAGGAGACCAAGAAAATAAGGCCCTCTGAATCAACATGAGCAGAGTGCATATGAACTCACAGACACTGAAGCAGCACACACAGGCCTGCAGCAGGTCCTCTGTCAGACAATATGGCTTTCAGTTTACTGTTTTTATGGGACTCCCGAGTGTGTGAACCTGTGGGTCTCTGACTGCACTTCTTTTTGGGCTCTTTGCTTTCTGTTGGTTTGTCTTGTCCAGCTTTGATGTGATAGTATCTATTTTCTCTTACTACATTCTATTTTGTTATTTTTTTAAATGAATGAATGAGCACCTAGCCACTAGGTTAACAACTGAACTGTCATTTATACCTCCTGGGAGACAAAAAAAAAAAATCAGTTTTCTCCAATGGAATGCCACTGAGGTATCAACTACTTCAGGGGAGGCCTCATGCTCAGGACCAACAAAAAATGAAGTCCACAGGATTTTTTGTGTGTCTTTATTTGGTTACAGCTTGGTGCTTTTTGTCCCTTGTTTCTTTTAATTTTTCTTTTTGGGTGGTGTTATATTTTGCTGTCTTGGTTTGGCTGTTGTACTTGGTTTTTGGTTTATTTATTGAGGAAGACTTAAAGTTGAGTAGGTAGGGAGGAAGAAGGGAATTTGGATGAGCTTGTGGTAGGGGAAGAATATGATCAAAACATATTTTAAATTAAAAAATGTTAAAATAATTAAAAAAATATAATGTAAATAAATAAGAGTTCACAAGGTCCAATGCCCACTCCTCATAAAGACAACTGGTAGTCCACAGCCTTCGATGATCCAGAATGAAACGCTCTAACATTTCATCCTTTCCTTTTCCCTTGTCCCTTCCTTTTCCCCTTCTTACTTCCTTTTCCCTTCTCACTTTCTTTACCTTTTCCCCTTGCCCATTTTCTTTACCTTTTTTCCTTGTCCATTTCCTTTGCTTTTTCCTTTGTCATTCCTTTTTCCCCTTGTCATATCCTTTTTCCCGGTGCATTTATTGTTTGCTTGCTCTTTTAAAGCTTTGATGTTTCTATTTGTCATTTCTCTTCAAATGTTCATCTAATTTTGTTAATACATTTCCCCCTTGGGGGACAATATTTTTCTCTGCCCTTGTATCATATATTCCTACCTTATTTCTACTTCTTTGCGCTCTGTACATTCGTCAGCATTTTGACTTTACCTTACTGGGGCTTTCCTCTAGTGCCCAAGTTTTTAATTTTTAGTGGCATTTTTATACTTTCCTAATTTTACTTTAGAACCATTTCATTGTTAGGAAATCTTCTTTGTTGTGCTTTTTTTTTTTTTCTAATCTCGAGTCTCATTTCTCTCTCTTCCCTGACATTATCCTCTGTTTGCCTTGCTCTTTCTCCTCTTGCCCATCTAACATGAGGTTCTTCCCTTTCGGTGTCTCCTTCCGTTATGTTAATAAGTTTCTGTCTCCACACTTACTTTAAATAATTTTTAGTCCCTGTCCTAGTTTGATTTGTATTGCTGCAACACTATGACAGAAAGCCATTTGGGGAGGAAAAGTTTATTTCATGAAGGAAACCCAAGGTAGTAAATTGAGGTAGGAACCAGGTGGTGGGCACTGAAGCACAGACCATGGAGGAATGCTTATTACTGGCTTGATCGCCATGGCTTGTTTTTATACCACCCAGGGCCACCTGCCCTGGAATGGCATCACTATAGTGGGCTGGGATCTGCCACATCAATTATTGATTAAGACAATGACTCTCAGACCTACTGTAGGCCAATCTGATGAAGGTCATACCTCAGTTATGTTCCTTCTTCCTAGGTGACTCCAGACTGAGTCAAGTTTACAAAAAGCAGCCAACCCAAATTCAGAGATGCTCTACAACAGTATTCCAGTTCCCAAGTCATAGTCATTGGTGATGTTCTAGTGGGCTACAATTGATTTTTAAGTGAATTTCTGTGTTGCATGTGGTTTGATATCATTGCTGTTATATCAGTGTAATTTGTTTTTTGTTTTTGTTTTTTTACTCACTAACTGGTACTGGGGATGCCTTCAAGAGTAGTCTGCTCAATAAGATTCACAATAAAAACAAAACAAAACAAAACAAAAAACACAGACGAGCTTTCCAAGTCAATAGACGCACAGATTGCAGCACCAAAATTCAAGACACATGAAAAAGTAGGGCAATATGATTCCTCCCAAAGACTCTGCCTTCTCAGCTACTAAACTCAAGGGTACTAAAATAAATAAAATGCCAGATGATTTCAAATGTTTTCTGGCAAAAGTGATCGATGACTCGAAAGATAGTATAAATAGGCAAGTGAATTCAATTCAAGATCTGGAGAGGAAAACCAACAACAGAATAAAACATTCTCAAAATGTATGATAAAGTCATCAAAGTGGAAGAAATATATCAGCAAGGAAATTAGAAATTTAAAAAATATATACCAAGTAGGTTGGAAGTGAAAAACTCAATGAAGCAATATTAAACATGGTGAGGAGAGTCACAATTGGCTCAATCAAGAAGAGGAAAAAAATATTAAGAAAGAACAAGATTGGTGAAATACTTCATGACTGCCTCCTACTCCGTTCTGGGATTTTGATCTTGTGTAGGTCTTGTCACTAACACTGCGGGTTCATATGTGCACCTGCACTGGGATGTCTGGAAAACATTGTTCCCTTGTAGACATTCATTACCTCTGACCCTGACAATCTTTCCACACCCTCTTCTACAATGATCCCCGAGGCTTGGAAGGGGTGTGTAGAGTATAGATGCTCCATTTAGGATTAGTCACTGCATGGTCTTCTATTTTCTGTATGTTGACTAGCTGTGGGTCTTTGTGTTAATAGCCTTTGGTGCAAAAGGAAGCTTTTCTGATGAGGTTTAAGAGAAGCACTAATCTATGGATATAATAATAAGTCTTTAGAATTTGATTAAATACTATGTTCATTTAACAAAACCATAGTATTGGGTTCTTCCCTAGAGCCTATGGTCTCTCTGATCACAGGTTCTTATGACCAGTGCATGAATTCGTGCCAAGCATGAATTCCATCTTAAATCCATCCAGAAAGTATCTGTAGACTGTCTTGAAATTTCCTCTACCAAAGCAATTAATCCAAAATTCTTCAATTTAGCCCCAGGCAGACTTTTTTTTTTTGACATTAAAAATATTTTTTTTATTTATTTATTTATTAAAGATTTCTGTCTCTTCCCCACCGCCGCCTCCCCTTTCCCTCCCGCTCCCCCAATCAAGTCTCCCTCCCTCGTCAGCCCTAAGAGCAGTCAGGGTTCCCTGCCCTGTGGGAAGTCCAAGGGCCACCCACCTCCATCCAGGTCTAGTAAGGTGAGCATCCACGAAACTGCCTAGGCTCCCACGAAACCAATAGGTACAGTAGGATCAAAAACCCATTGCCATTGTTCTTGAGGTCTCAGTAATCCTCATTGTCCACTATGTTCAGCGAGACCGGTTTTAACCCGGGCTTTTTCAGACCCAGGCCAGTTGGCCTTGGTGAGTTCCTGATAGAACATCCCCCTTGTCTCAGTGTATGGGTGCACCCCTC